>NW_016804657.1:8927181-8933052 GCF_001698545.2 Rhinopithecus bieti
CTGAGGCGGGCGGATCACAAGGTCAGGAGATCAAGACCATCCTGGCTAACACAGTGAAACTCCATCTCTACTAAAAATACAAAAAATAGCCGGGTGTGGTGGCGGGTGCCTGCAGTCCCAGCTACTTGGGAGGCTGAGGCAGCAGAATGGTGTGAACCCGGGATGTGGAGCTTGCAGTGAGCAGAGACTGCACGCCACTGCACTCCAGCCTGGTCGACAGAGCGAGACTCCTCTGGCAAAAAAAAAAAAAAAAAAAAAAAAAAAAAGGAGAGCCAATTTAAGCAATGTCTGTAACTAGTCTGAAATATATAACTCGTCCAGCATTGCATACAGTTTATTGAATGTTTTAAATAAGTCCAAATTGGTACATCTATAGCATGGATACTAGAAACACACAGGATTCAGATGATACTGGTATAAATGATAGCAATGAATTATCTTCCCCGAGCACTGACAAGGAAGAGAAAGGAATGTTAATAAATATTATCATGGAGCATTTCTTTTTTAATGGAGAAGAAAATGGCATTAATAAAGCGAAGACAGTGATGAAGAAGAGACAGTGAATGACATTTTAATATAATTTGATGTTAGTGATGACCAATGCCACTTCCAGATGGCAGGAATTAATCTAAGAGAGGAAGTGAACCTATTCAGAATACATATGGACTCTTCTCTGCAGTTCAAAGACAAGGAAAAAAGAGCAAAGGAAGCATGAAACACATGAAAACTTCATGATTTTAGAAATCCTTACCAAACAGTGAAAAAACATGGCAAGATTTTCAAGGCAGAAATAATTATTTTGTTTTGACAGGCCATAGACACTGGAACAAAAAAATGAACATTCAACTTTATAACTGGCTCTAAACCTGAAAATTAAATCCTAAGATCTGTGCGATATCTCAATAATATCTCCCTTACTTTTCTAACCACTGTCATTACTATTTTATTTCATGACTGTTACTGAAAGTAATTTTGTCATACAAAGGAGAGAGTGTTAAAAAGGATTTGTTCCAGGTGTCAAATATGCTGTTAGATAAAATAACAAAATCAGTAATTTTTCTAAAGTGACCATTTTATGATACAGAAATAGCTGAGAGACCTGTTGAAGGCATTCTATCTTTTGGTGATTCTCTTTTCTTAAATTTGCAAAAATCTACAGATGAGCAACAAATAGTAAACATATATAAAAAAACTTATGTTTATTACTAATTATAGTGGTATAAATTAAAGCAACATGGTGATGTCATTACTCATATATGAGACTTGATTTTTCAAATTGTTATCATAATACCCTATACTGGTAAGACTAGCACATCTATATAGTGCTAATAGCAGTGGGGATTTGCATGATGATATGGCAACAAATTTTAAAAAATACATTGAGATATTCATATATTAGGCCCAGGAATCTTAAATCTTAAACCCAAGGAAAAATATATATATATATATATTTAAAGCATTCCTTGTACAAATTACAATCTATAATGTGGAGATGTGCCATAGTTTATTTTACAACTTTACTATGTATGGGAATTTAGAGTATTTCAACATTTTTCAATTAGAAACAAAACTGTATTGTGCACATTTATTTTCATACTGTTGGAGGGGCACTTTAGGATAAATTTTTAGTGGTAGAGTTACTGAGTCAAAAGGTAAACACATATGTAATCGTGTCAGATATTTCCAGATTTCTTGCCAAAAAGGTTTATACCAATTTGCTTTTTCACCAACAATGTGTGACTGTGCTTGTTTCCCTAAAGCCCTGCCAACAGAATGTGTTGTCATACTTTTTTTCACTTTTGACAATATTATAGGTGAAAAATGATATTTCAGTGTTTTTTTTTTAAATTTGGGCCATCACACATTTTATTAGCTTATTCATATTCATAAAAATTTTAACGACTATTGGTTTTTTTAAATTGTGGTAAAGTATACGTAACATAAAATATATCATCTTAATTATTTTTGAGTGTACAGTTCAGTTGTGTTAAGTATATTTACTTGTTTAACCAATCTCTACAACTTTTCATCTTGCAAAACTGAAACTGTATACCCATTAAATTTTTCCTTCTTCCCATCCCCTGGCAACTACCATTCTACTTTGTTTCTATGAAATGGACTATTCTAGGCACTTCATATAAATAGAATCATGTAGTATTTGTCTTTTTGTGACTGGCTTATTTCACTTCATGTCCTTAAGTTTCAGCCATATTATAATATGTGTCAGAATTTTTGTTCTTTGTAAGAGTGAAAATTATTCCATTGTATGTGTATACCACTTTTTGTTTATTCATCTGTCCATAGGCACTTGCGTTACTTTCATTTGGCTATTGTGAATAGTGTTTCTATGAATATGGATGTGCACATGTCTCTTTGGGACTCTGCTTTCCATTCTCTTTTGTATCTACTCAAGAATGGAATTACTGGGTCATATGGTAATTCTGTTTTAGGTTTTGAGAAACTGCCATACTGTTTTCCACAGCGTTTGCACTGTTTCATATTTCCCACTGACAGTGTACAAGAGTTCTGATTTCTCCGCATCCTTGTTAACATCTGTTATTTTCTGAGTTTCTTTCTTTCTTTTTTTTTTTTTGGAAAATAACCATCCTAATGAATAAAAGGTGGTATTTCATTGTAGTTTTGACTTGCATTTCCCTAGTGATTACTGATATTGAGCATGACAGTTTGTATATATTATTTAGAGAAATGTCTATTCAAATCTTTTGCACCCCCCCGCCCCCTTTTTTTTTTTGAGACGGAGTCTCACTCTGTCGCCCAGGCTGGAGTGCAGTGGTGCCATTTCGACTCACTGCAAGCTCCGCCTCCCGGGTTCACGACATTCCCCTGCCTCAGCCTCCCGAGTAGCTGGGACTACAGGCGCCCGCCACATCGCCCGGCTAATTTTTTGTATTTTTAGTAGAGGTGGGGTTTCACCATGTTAGCCAGGATGGTCTTGATCTCCTGACCTCCTAATCCACCCTCCTCCGCCTCCCAAAATGCTGGGATTACAGGCGTGAGCCACCGTGCCTGGTTTCTTTTGCCCTTTTTTAAAACATGGGTTATATATGTATGTTTTTTGCTTGGGTTGTAGTAGGCCTTTATATATTCTGGATATTCACCTTTTGTCAGATATATCATTTGCAAGTATTTTCTCCAATTCTGTAGGTTGCCTTTTCACTCTGTTAATTGTGTCATTTGATGCACAGAAGTTTTAAATTTTGATTTTGTCTAACTTGTCTATTTTTATTTTTGTTACCTGCGCCTTTGGTGTCATATCCAAGAAATTGACAAATCCAATATCACACAACTTTCCCCTATGTTTTCTTCAAAGGATTTTATAATTCTGACTCTTGTGTATAAGTCATTGATCCACTTTGAGGTTTTTTTTTTTTTTTCTTTTTGTATAAGGGTCCAGCTTCATAATCTTGCATGTAGATATCCAGTTTTCCCAACATTTTTTGAAGAAACCGTCCTTTCCCCATTAAGTGGTCTTTATATTTTTGTCAAGAAACATTTGCTCATATATGCAGGAATTTATTTTTGGTTTCTCTATTCTATCCCATTGGTCTATATGTCTGTTTCTTTGTCAATACCACAGTTTTGATTACTGTAGCTTTGTAGTAAGTTTTAAAATCAGGAAATGTGAGACCTCCAACTTTGCTCTTTTGTTGATTGTTTTAGCTCTCCAGGGTCTCTTGAGATTTGAAATGAATTTTAGGATGTTTCTTCTATTTCTGTAGAAATGTTGTTGTATTTTGGTAGAGATTGCATTAAATCTATCAATCACTTGGATAGTATTGATATCTTAACAATATCAAGCCTTTCAATTCATGAACACAGATGTCTTTTCATTTATTTGTGTCTTCTCTAATTTATTTCAGCAACATTTGTAGTTTTCATTGTACAGCCTTTAGTCCCCTTAGTTAGGTTTATTCTAAATTTTTTTTTTCTTTTTGATGCTATTATAAATATTTTGCTGTAGGTTTAATTTGTGGTTCCCTAATTATTATATATTTTATATAAAGTTTCTACTCAGAATTTTTTGCCCATTTTTGTATTGAGTTTTTTTTTCTTCCTCTTCCCCTTAATCAACTTTTACTGTTACCAAATAATGATTTTATAATCCCTATATTCTTTCTACATTTATTAGTTGGCATTTGACTATAAATAAGAGCTTTTCCCTTACTATCATTATTTACTTGAATGCTTAAAATTGTCATAGGTTTGTGCAGTAGAAGCCTCTTCATGCTCTCCCTTGTGTCCTCTGAAATGATCATCGTTCTTTAAGTGCTACCATACTTTCTGAAACAGTAAGATATTTCAAGCTCATTTTTAACTTCTACAACCCAGCCTTGGAATAAACCATTTCTCCAAGGATCTCTAGTTCCTTTTTAGTGGAGAAAAGTATTTTGTAACAAAGATCTGGGTCCTAGGTGTGCTTATGCCTACCAGAGTATCAGTGCTTGTACGCCCTGTCAACAGACAGATCTAAGAAATGTGAATATGTATATATCAATATATGTATGTCTATACATAAACACATCCCTGAACATAACTGTATCAATATCTGGGTTTATATCTATACCTTTACCTGCATCAAACTATGAGTTTACAGTGAAAGATTTAATTCAAATTCAGTATCAATTTGAATCAATATATCTTTTATTAATAATATATATTGAAATATTTCATTATATATTTTCCTCTTTAATGATGTATAACTTTAATTGTGAAAAATATGTTTCTTATTATCTATATTTAATTTTGCTCAAGCTAGCATATACACAAAGCAGTTTCAGAGTTGATAACTCATCTAGATGCAAAAAACAAACCTGAGAGTTCAATATTTGTTTACAGTATTTTTCTGTAGCCTGTAAAAATGTTCTTGGAGTAGGCCAGGCACAGTGGCTCACGCCCATAATCCCAGCACTTTGGGAGGCCGAGGCGGGTGGATCACCTGAGGTCAGGAGTTCAAGATCAGTTTGACCAACATGGAAAAAACTTGTCTCTACTAAAAATACAAAAAAATTAGCCAGGCATGGTGGCACATGCCTGTAATCCCAGCTACTCGGGGGGCTGAGACAGGAGAATCGCTTGAACCCAGGAGGCAGAGGTTGAGGTGAGCCGAGATTGCGCCATTGCACTCAAGCCTGGGCAAGAAGAGCAAAACTCCATCTAGGACAGAGAGAAAAAAAAATTACTTGGAATGTTTCCTTTTAAAAAGTTCTCCCGTTTTTTTCTCTTCATTTGGTTAAAATGGTCACCCCCACACCTTAGGTGACCAAAATAAACTTGCAGTTTTGCTCCTACCCTTGCCTACTCGCTGGTTCTTTTGTGCCTGCTCTGGTGGTCTTTAGAAAAACAAAACAGTTGGTGCCGAAGACCCGGGAGGAGACCCCTCCTCAGGCCTCTAAGGGTTGAGGAACCTCCTCCTGCTCCCACGCCGCAGACGGACCAGGACCTGAGACCCGCTTCCCTCACTCTCACAGCCTCTCTGGGGTAAGTGCCCTTGTCTCCTCTTTACCTCCCTCAGCCAAAAATCCTGCGCAGGTCCGAGGCCCACTTTTGAGCCACCAAGTGGCTCGGGAGACCCGTTCAGGACAGAGACGTCCACCTGAAGGTAATCTCCACTTTGGCTCCATGAGCCTCCAGTCTGTCTCTGCTGGTTCCAAAGGACGCTTTGAAGCCAGGCAGAGATCCACTTCCATTTCCATTGTGTCCATTGTGTAAGTAAAGAGGAAAAACACTGGTACCCCCCCACTCCAAATTTCCAAAGAGCCCCCCCTTAGGGTGCCTCCTAGCCAATTTAAAAAACTTACAGCTTAAACAAGACCTTAGGAGGAAGCGGTTAATTTTCCTTTCCACTGTGGC
>NW_016804657.1:8935045-9010509 GCF_001698545.2 Rhinopithecus bieti
GTGTTTATTTTCAAATTGAATTTTTCAAACACACTTCTAGATACCCTAATATATATTTTTAAATTGTGGGATATAGCTAATTGTGATGGTTAAAAGGAAATTGATATATTTACCTGCTTATATGAGAAGAAAAGAAAGTCTGAAAATTGATGTTCTATCCATACAACTTAATAATTAAGAAAAAGGAAAAGCAGAATGAGCCCACAAAGTAGAAATAATCTCATTAAGATAAAGAAAAAAAGAAGGCACAGATACCAGACTTTGAAAGAGTATAATCTAACTACAGTTGTAGTAGGGATGAAAAGATAATAAAGAAAATACGAATAACTTTAGGCAATACATTTGAATACTTAGATGAAGTATTTAACTCCTAGAAAAACTATAAATTACTAACTGGATTTGATAAGAAATAGAAAACCTGAATTGTTTTATAACCATGGAAGAAATTAAATAGCAGTTTTAAAAACATCCTAGAAAAAAAATAACAGGCCCAAAATTTTGCAGGTAACTCTTACTGAATATTCATGGATTAGAAAACATAAATACTACAAACGTCTTGCAGATTAAGGGAACAAAAGGGACTTTTATGGCCAAGTAAACATTTGATACCAAAACCAGACAAGAACAGTTTAAAAAATGAGTAAGAAATATCGCAGGCCAAAATCATTCATAATCATATATGCCAAAACCCTAAACAAAATATTAGCAACTAAATTTAGCAGTACATGGAAAGAAAAACACTATAACAGAATGTAAATATTGTAGAATTCAGTTTAGTTCAGTCGTCATTGGAAAAAAAAATCTATTGATGTAATCTACCTTAACATAAATAAGAAAAATTACAAGATTCTTTTCAGTAGATGCTGGGGAAACATCCATTGATAGTGCCCAGCATCTACTCATGATTAGAACTTTTATTAAACCAATAATTAAAGAGAACTTTCTTAATATAATAAAGAATATTTGTTAAAAACATAAATATTATATTTAATATTACATTTTTACTTGTACACATTTGTGGGGTACATGTGAAATTTTGTTACATGTATGTAATGCATGGTGACCAAGACAGGGCATTTAGAGTGCCCATCACCTGAATAGAATACATTTTTGTTAAGTGCAGTCACCTTACTCTGCTATCAAGCATTGAATTTACTCCTTCTATCTTACTTAGTAGTAAAATATTAAAAACATTCCTTCAAACTGTGTCTGATATCATCAGTTCTATTCAACACCATCTTGAAGATCCTTGTCAGTAGAAAAGACAAGAAATATAATATGAAAGTTAGTAGGAGGAAAAATAAAACCAGGTGTGTCTGATATAAGATCAATGTAAAAAGTTATCTGCATTTCTGTATACTACAGGTTATCTTTTATTCAAAATTCTTGAGACCAAGAAGTGTTTTGGATTTCAGATCATTTGGGATTTTTGAGTATTTGCATATATATATACACACACACACATATATATTTATATATATATATTTATATACGTGTAAAATGAGAAAACTTGGGGATGGGACCCAAGTCTAAACACAAAATGTGTGTCTTATATACACTTCATACCTATAGCCTGGAAGTAAGTTTATACAGTATTTTAAATAATTTTGTTCATGAAGCAAAGTTTTAACTTCATTTTGACGGCAACCTGTCACATGAGGTTACTTGTGGAATTTTCCTCTTGTGATATCACGTTGTCATTCAAAATGTTTCGGATTTTGGAGCATTTTGAATTTCAGAGTTTCAGACTAGCAATGCTCAACCTGTATGCCCTTTAAAACAGCAGCAGTAAATGTAAGATAATTTTCTTAGATGTGGAATAACTTATGGAGTAAATTATATTGACAGTTCTGAAAGGATATTCAAAGAGAGTGAGACATACACTAAATTCATAGGGGGAAACCATATTATAAAGAAATGAATTCTTGCCAAATTTAGTGGTGATTTTACCAAAAATCTCAAAAGCTTTTATGAAATTTAACAAGTTGATTCTACAATTTACATAGCTTAAAAAATGCCAAGAATAGTCAAGCCGTACTTAAAGAACAGGGTAGTAGATTTTCCCCACCAGATAAAAAGACAAATTATAAAGTTAAAGCAATCAAGGATATACAGTTTTGATATATAGAGATAGACAAATAGACCATTAAAACAGTAAGAGAACCAAGAAACAGAACTATGCGTGATATATGCACGTGGTGCATGAGAAATGATGGTCTTTTAAAAAATGGTGCTTTGTCAATCATCTAGCCATATTAAACAAAAATAACTCTCCCTTACACAATACAGAGAAATCAGTTTTGTGTTATAAATATAATGAAGAATTAAAAAACTAAAACTAGAAAATAACATAGGAGCACAAACCATAAAGGAAGATACTGATAAACTGAATTATATCAATGTAAGAACTTTTGATAATCAAAAAATAATGATAAGAGAATGAAAAGGCATACCACAGATGGAGAGAAGACATGTGCAACATACATAACTAACAAAGGAGTTGTATCTATTCACAATATATAATCTAGTATAGGTATCCAACGTGTAAAATTTTCAATAAGAAAACTTATTGGGTAGTATGCTTATTACCTGGGTGATGAAATAATTTGTACACCAAACCTTCTTTGACACACAACTTATCTGTATAACAAACTTGCACATGCACCCCTGAAACTAAAGTTAAAAAAAAAGTTCAGTTTGTCATAGACAAAAAAAAAAAAAAAAAGAAAGAAAATCAGATAACTCAATAGAAAACCGTACAAAAGACTTGAATAGATACTTCAAGGAGGAGGGTATCCAAATGGCCAATAAACATATGAAAAAGTGCCCATATTTATTAATAATTAGGGAATTGCAGATTTAAATAATAACAAAATACCGTAAATATCCATCAGAATGGCTAAAGTCATAACGACTAACGATACCATTCATTGGCACGAGTATGGCACAACTATAACCCTCATACACGGTGGGTGAAATTGTAATTTGGTACAACCCTTTCAGAAAACTCTGAGACTATCTACTAAAGCTGCTCATACCCATATTTTATTACCCAGCCATTCTCCTAGGTATATACCCAAAATAAATATGGTACCTGTTTTCTAGGAGATGTGTAAAAATGTTTGCATAGGTAATAACTCAAACTGGAGACAATATGCATACTCATCAACAGTAGAATGGATAAATAAGTTGTGGTATAATTCATATAACAGTACATTTCATATTTAAACAAAAAGGAATGAAGTACTGTTAAATGTGACATGGGTGAACATCAAAATATGATATTGAAGACAGAAGCCAGACACAGAAGATTACATAATCTTTTATTTCATTTATTTGAGCTTTGAAAACAGTAAAAACCAAATCATTGGGTTGTAAGTCAAAATAGTAGTTACACTTGGTGGAGAAAGCAGGGAGTAGGTGTTGGGAGAGGCCATGACAGGAAGAGGGGAGGAACTCTGGAGTTCTGGCATATCTTGTATTTCTTGATCTGAATGGTGGTTACTCCGGTGATCACTTTGTGATAACTAATCTGTGCATTTACATGTCGTGTGCTTTTCTGTATGTGAGAATACTTTGCAATAAGAAAATACTTTTAAATTCCAGTGGAATGAGGATAAATCTGAGAGGCAAAACTATTAATTTTTTAGATTCAATATAATAGAATTACTTCTGACCATGAGATAGGGAAAGTTTTAATGTAGAAAACTCAAATACCATAAAGAAAATTATTTGATAAATATCAAAAAAGTTTTACATTAAAATTTAGAATTATTTTCACTGCAAGATGTCATAAAGTAAAAGATAAGCCACAGACCTGTCAAATATATTTGTAACACATTTAACTGAAAAAGGATTAGCCTTTAGAATATGTAAGTAAGAAAATAGACAAATACACCAATATAAACATGAACAAAAGGCATGAGCAGGTAATTCAAAAAAGAACACATGAATGGCCAATGATCATATCTGAAGCTATTTTTGCCAGAACCATAAAATATGACAATTCCAATTGCCCGTGTGGGTATGGAGCAACAGCAACTCATACACTGTTGATAAAATAACAAATTGGTATGATCACTCCAGTGGACATTTTTGCATTACCTGATAAAGATTTGTGTGCACTCCATGGTCAGCAATTCTACCCTTGGGGATATTCCTCAGGAAACTTCAATTTGTTCCCGAGACTACGTACAAGAAAATCCATGTTAGTATTGCTTATACCAGTAAAATACTGGATATAATCTGTACGTCCATCAAGATAAATTATGTTTATCCATGCAATAAGAACATTTTGCAGCAGTGAAATTTAAAGGACTATGTGCATCGGTGTGGATGAATTCTCAGGAACACACATCACTGAACAATAATAAGCCAGTCACAAAAGAACACTTAGAATGTTTCCAATAAATGAATTTTAAATAAGGGTTAAGACTAATTTAATAGTTGGGGATGGATACCTTTGTGATAATCATATAAAGAAAAGCAAATAAATGAAAAAGACAAAATGCAGCATAATGATCAAATTTCAAGAGAAAGAGGAGGAATACAATCAGGAAGGGACCCACGAGGGCTGTAAAGGTATTGGTGATAATCTATTAAGATGGACTTTTTGCTTTATTATTATTATTAAACTCTACATATACGTTATATACACTCTTATATGCATGATACATTTCATAATAATTTGTTTACAATCTCTACATAGCTCTCTATAGGAAATGCATTATTGGGATTTAATAGCAGAAGCCCAAAGTCAGCTGTGTTGCTGTTTCAAGTGTCCAGCAGTGGCTGCCGTTGACCTGGAAAATTGATGAAAAAAAATGGAGAGTATAGTTAATCGTTCTACTTTTAACTGTTTTCAATTTTTTTTTTTTTTTGTCCTGTGTCTTAGTTTCTTTGTAGGAATGAAAAAGAGAACACATCATGAGGTGATGGCTAGATACCATTTCATACTAAATTTAATTTTCTTAGTAATACTGTGTTGTTGGAATGAGGGTATTGTCCATTGTACTTGATGATCAAGAAACTAGGTTAAAAAAGGTCAACGCAGATTGCCTCAAAGCACACAACTAAAATGGTGAAGGCTGCCCTGGATTTCCCTTTATTCTCCACCAACTTTCCCCAGTGTGCCTATGAATGGAATTAGCAGCAGCAGCCAGCATCGCCCCGCACTCAGGCTCGGAAGCACTCAGCTAGCCTCAGTCTCTCTGGGAGCCTCCGCTGGGCCTTCAGGGAGGTGTGATATACTGGGCACAGTGGAGGTTAAGTATCCATTTCCTCTAACTTTCTGCTTACGAGTAGTTGCTGTCCCTGAGCAACCTTTTGACTTAAGCCCTTTGCTCTCCTAAAGGCTTAGGCATTGTGGCTATAGACCATCTATATATTTAAAGGTACATTAGCAGAAAGGAGACCCTTTGCTGATCTTAAGAACAGCTTGTGAGAATGGTGGATGGGTGAGGGGGGCAAGGCAGGAGCATGTGAATGATAGCTTCATCAACTTGACGTTCCCTCAGGATCCACCACCTCCATGGGGGTTCTTTCCTGGCCATTTCCCCACCAGATGTAAAAATTATTAAATGTATTTGGCTAGAGTTTCTTGAGAACTCTTCTTTCTCAGGTTTTTTTTCCTTTACCTTATTTCCTTCTCTGCTTCTAGTTTTATTCGTTTTTATTTTCTGCTCTCACATAAGCTCTAGCTAAATGGTGCCTGGGTTTGCTCAAGTATCAAGGTACAGAGAAGGAGCTCTATGAAATTTCAGTCCTGATGTTGAACACTGAGGTGCTAACCCAGGAGCTGATGGTGTTCTGGGGAGACCCAGACCCAATAATAGGGATACTTCTTTCCCCAATAATTGAGCAGTCCAGCAACTTGGGACTTAGAAAAGACCTAGAACTGGCTTAGAAAATTCTCCATCGTTTTAAAAAATTTAAAAAAGCTGGTCAGGGGATGGTTTGAAGAAACAAAGTAGAAAAGTTGTCATGGTTTTGTTTTTAAATTGGATTACATCCATGAAGTTTAAGGACTTCAGGAGAAAATAATGAGTGAGTTGAGGTCATTGAAGGGTTTGGAGCCTTCAACTACTGGCTCCACAGGTGGGAAATTACTCATGTATACTGTATATGTACGTTACATCAATATTCCTAATCTATATACTGATATGTAGGAGACCCTAGATAGCCCCTGAGTTGCCTTCTAGTGACTGCCTCTGCTATTTAAAAGCTTTTCTATGCCTTAACTTTCAGAGTTTTCAGGATCTCACTTTTAAACTGTGTTTGATTCTGAGTCACATTAACCACAACAATGAATATTCTGTGAACACGTTACATTTGCAACCACATTCATATACATTGCCTCATTTATTCAATATAATCACTTTGTTTTTTTCTCGTGGGTACTAGGAGACAAGAGTCTTAGAAAATTATGCTTTTGACACATGCACGCAAATGTTCATTGCAGCACTATCCACAGTAGCAAAGACACGGAAACAACCTAAATGCCCATCAATGACAGACTGGATAAAGAAAATGTGACACATATACACCATGGAATACTACGCAGCCTAAAAATGAGCAAGATCATATCTTTTGCGGGAATATGGATGGAGCTGGAGGCCATTATCCTTAGCAAACTAATGCGGAAACAGAAAACCAAATACTGCATGTTCTTATAAGTGGGAGCTAACTGATGAGAACTCATGAACACAAAGAAAGAAACAATAGACACTGGATTATATTTGAGGCTGGAGGGTGGGAGGTGGCAGAGAAGCAGACAAGATAACATTGATGAAATAATCTGTAAAACAAACCCTCATGACACAAGTTCACCTATGCAGCAATCCTTCACATGTACTCCCAAACTGAAAATGAAAGTTTTTTTTTGTAAATTAGGCTTTTCCAGTTCTTAGGAACTGGAAGCCAGCTCTTAGGTATGGGAGCTAGAATTTGAAGCTGATATTTGACTTAATGTGCTCATTCTTTCTAAATCTTGATGCTAACTTTATTAATATCTTAGCGTGAGTTTGTTTATCACAATATATAAGCTAGAAAATCAGCTTCACCTGAAGCTGGGTCTCCGGCTGCTCAGCAACCATTCCTCACTAGTCATTCAGGGCAGTTTTTTTTCTTTTTAAACTCTGGTTTGCGGATCACCTGGAACGGAATTATTCTGGGGGAGGAAGCGTTATTGCTAACATTTCACATTCTTAAGCTGTATCCCAGGTCTACCAACTCAGCTTCTAAGGGATGGGACTCAGGAAACTACTGTTAAAACAAGAACCCAGATTAATCTTATATGCCCTAGGTTTTGAGAAGCAGTGGTTTAGCAACCACACCACCATTTTTCAGGGCCACTGCCACATATGTCTCCTGAATTTCTGGGATTTTGACTGCTTGAGTGGAATGGGTCATTGTCAATATACATCCCTGAAGATTGCTGTTTGGAATTTGATCTATTGGCCAAAAAATTCTTTCCCCATCCCACCCAACAATACAGGATATTTTTTCCAGGCTGGCCTGGAGGAAAAACCAATCATTGTTCTCGTTCTGACTAATTGGAGACAGTCTGGCCACAAACATCTCCCTTTGTTCCTTTCTCTTCTACAGGACTTGGGCAGGGCTGCAGAGTGGCTGGTGTGGAGGGTGGCTAGGGTGGGGCCCAGAAAAAAGAATTAAAACTGCAATGCCTTCTGTCATTAAGTCCTGAGTGGAATGCTGAGTTGAATAATGGAAAGGGTCTCTGCTGTCTTTGGGAACATTTTTGTTATTGTCCCAAGTAAAAGACTTGAGTGTCAATTGAGATTCTTTTATGTCTGTACTTCTCCACAATTTTTTAGAATTTCCTACGGTCTGTGCAGTAATTGCAGTTTCCTTAAAACCATTCAGTTGACTGTCCTCAATTTGTTTCAGCTGGTCTGAGAATTCTTTGGGTAAACTAAATGAAATACAACTAGGAAAGGCTCTTGTTTCCTTTTGTTTTCTTGGAAAAGGAAAGAGTGTAAGTTGCTAATACCAATAAATGACCAGAAACCCCAAGTTTTCTACCAGCAGCAATACCTTTTTGTGGGGGTACAATATTTCTTTGAAATACAAATCCCATGTACAAACAGTAGTAGTAGTAAACATTTGTTGAGCATTTATTTATTCCAGTCACTGTGCTAAGTGCTCTGTGTATTTTTTAATTTAATTCAACCAATTACTCTTTAAATTAGACACTGTTATAATTCTTACTTTACAAATGAGCAAGTGAAGTCCTAGAAAGTTGAAATAACCTTTCTAAAGACAAACAGGTAAGCATTAGAATGCTGATTTGCACCAAGGCAGTCTAGCTCCAGGGCCATATTCCTTTTTGCTATAGTCTGTGTTCCTTCTTGTCATATGTAATCACTCCCATAATACACACACTCAGGCTTTAAGTCTTTGTTTAATTTTTAAGACCAGAATACGGAGTTTGACCATTATAATAGCCATATTTTTAAAACTAAAAATCAATAAAAATTCAGGGGATATAGGAGAGAAAATTTTGAACTGAGGCTGTTGCAAAAAAGGCTGGAATGAAGGCTATCATACCCCATAGAGACCACACTGAGGATATCAATTGAATCCTTCACTCCTTTAATAAAGAACTTTCATATCAAAGGACTTTACATCCTCAGTATCTGGTACCATTTATAAAATGTGTACTTGAAGTGCTCAATAAATATTTATTAAATGATTGAAAGTATTTCTGTCTTCAAAGAATTGCTGATCTTTACGGGCAATTAATCGAACAATTTTAATACATTAAGTGCTACGATAGAGGTAGCACTGTGATAGAGGTACATGACGGACACTTAATATTTATTAAGGAAATAAATAAATCCATAGGGTGCGTGTGGTGGTGGAGGGGATTCTTAGAGGGCCATGACATAATTCCCAGAGGCATTGTCACCTAAGATAGAATCTAAAAGAGAAGTAGGTACAGGTCAAATGAAGAGGGATGGGAAACCATACTAGGCAGAGGAGGCCAAATAGACAAAATACCAGAGACAAGAGAAAAAAAACACGGACTGTTGAACAAATTCCAGTAGTTCGGAATGGCTGGAACATAAATAACAGGGGAATTTGGGGGAAAGATGGTGCTGATCCTGCTTAGGCTAAGCAGGATTGTGTTATGAAGATCTTTTACGCCATGCAGTTTAGAATGTATTATAACTACTATGGGGATCCCTTGAAAAATATGTAGCCACAGGGTGACATAATTTTGGTTGTAGATGTATGTGTGTAAATGTGCTTGTTTAATAAACTATATATAACTTCTCCTCAGCATGAAACCTATTCTTCACATTTTTCATTATTAATGAAATAATCTTTTCATTGCTTTGAAGATATAGGTGATAAAGAACCACAGGAGGGATTCACTACTGTGATAGAGAAGGGTTTTACAAACTTTCATGTTCTTAGTATTACCTGGGAATTCTGTCAAAAAGTATATTCTGATTCAGTAGGTCTGAGGGGGACTCAGATTCTGGATGCCTAGCAAGCTCCCACGTGATGCCAGTGTTACTGGCTCTCAGCCCACACTTGTGAGTAGCAAGGGCTAGAAAAGGAAGAAGACAGTATCTCAGAAAAATGAAGTATGTTAATGGAAACAAAAAATCTGAGTCAGTGAGAGCATGGGATAAAGGAGACAGGCTTAGTTAACTAACGCTTAGGAAGATAATAAGAAAGAAGAAGAAAATGCTAGATTACAGAGGCATATCAAGTAAATAATACAGGAGTACCTGGCTTAGCTGACGACAAGGTGGTCAGAAAAACATTTCTAAAAGGAAATGAAATAGGATTTCCTGACAGTGATGATTATAAGCTTCTATTTGAGACCAAGTCTGCAGTAGCTAGTGTAGCATTTCCCAAACTGTAGAACGTTCAAACAAATGTTCTATAGAATGCTCATTCTAAAGGAACTTAATACCTGTTTTGGCAAAGACTTTCTTTTTTTCTTTTCTTTTCTTTTTTTTTTTTTCAGACGGAGTTTCGCTCTTGTTGCCCCGGCTGGAGTGCAATGGCGCGATCTCGGCTCACTTCAACATCCGCCCAGATTCAGCCGATTCTCCTGCCTCAGACTTCCTGAGTGGCTGGGATTACAGGCATGTGCCACCATGCCAGGCTATTTTTGTATTTTTAGTAGAGATGGGTTTTCTCCATGTTGATCAGTTTGGTCTCGAACTCCTGACCTTAGATGATCCGCCCGCCTCGGCCTCCCAAAGTGCTGGGATTACAGGCGTGAGCCACCATGCCTGGCCTTGGCAAAGACTTTCATGACCAAATAAGTTTCGGAAATGCTCTTAAGCAAAGTTAAACTCATTTATAGGAAGTATTTTACCAAGAAACATCCTTTTCACAAGACACCTAATTAACGCCTCCAGACCCAGAGTTTTTACCAAGCACAATATTGGAAAACCTCACCTACTGAAAAAAGACCATTGGATTTGTAGTAAGGTCTGAGTTGCAGACCCTTCTGTTTAGCAAGTTACTTAACCTCTCTGAGCTACAGTGGCTTAATGATAAAATAGGTGTTACACTGTCAATCTTGCCATGCTATTATGCATATTGAATTAATAAGTATAGGAGATTATAAACTCCATAGCATTATGATATTCTACTTATTTTTGACTACTACAACATCTTGCACAATGTTTCATTTATTGGCACTCAGTCTTCTATGAAAGAATCAGTTAATTAATTAACTGACTTTAGGCCAAGAAACTCCTTAAGGGAACTTAGTAAGAGAGCTGGAAATTGATGTTCTCCCATAAAAGGCAGGAATTAGGCAGAGGCCAGTGAAGAATATGACTTGATGTGTTGTTTATCTGTTTTCCTCTTTCTGTGGTGCTTTGATATTACTAAAGGTAGAAGACAAGATCTATTATAGAAGATAATACAGAATTATTTGCAAGGCAAAAAGTGGGTAGTACTTGAAACAGGAGAAACAGAAAAAAAAATCTCAGCTGCCATGTTCCAGTGGGTGGGCCAGTATTAATTTCAAATTAAAGTTTAGGATCATTCATAACTTATCTCATGATGGTAACATTATTTTGGCCATAAGAATATCCACATGGAAAATTAATACTTCTCATATCTAAAAGCTATGCAGGTTCTCAACGAACCTGACCAAACTTAAGTGTCTTATGAGAGCAGTCAAATATTACAGTTGGAGAAATGGAAGGAGATGACACATCCATAGTTACCTAAAGAATACATTTGAAGTTTAAAATACGTGGATGTTTATGAAATATTCAGTCAATTATGTATTTAGCAATCATCTCGCCAAATGTCTAGCCATTTGAAAACATCTGGATTATTGAATGTTCATCCAGATGTTCAGTCTTGAGTAGATATTTGGCAGTTGCAAAATACAATTTTCCAGTTGCTTGGTCTGAATTTTGCTGAATTTTAAAACATTAATTTGAATAGCTGTTTTGTATCTATGCCATTGTTCTGGCTTTAGCCTGATCAAATAACAACAGGCTTGGTAATAGAACTACTGAATCAGTGTTCTGAGCTACCCCACCTTGCCCAACAGTAATGTATTGTTTCTCTTTTTTGGCTTACTTGGTGGTGTCGGGCAAGCAAATAGAACCCCATAAAGGGATGTAGAGGAGAAAATAGTGTGTGGTAATAGATAAGACACTGTAAGTGGGGATCAAAAGACCTGATTCAAGTCATAGCTGTGCTCTTACCAACTGAATAACCTTGGGCAACTATATTAACTTCAGCAGCACTTTGTCTTCTGTGAAATAAGTATAATAATAATTGATCTCCCACTTTGAGGTTTGTTGGGATAATCAAATGAGACAGAAATGTGAACTTGTTTGTGAACTAGTACATGTTATATGTATATATTTATGATGTATATATGCCAATGTTAGATGTGAATACTTTTGTTTCTGTTTCCCTCTAGGCAAGTATATTTAGTACTACATGTGTCCAGCTTTGTACTAAAATGAGGATGAATTTTAAAAAAGAATGATCGGGAAACATCAATTTCCCGATCATACAGTTTAAAACATAAAAGATTTAATTTTGCCTAAAATGACAAATAAACATTTCAAGAAATTCTGTTCCTGGCCTTCGATTTCATCTCCCACTCTTTTAGTCAAATAGGTAAGGCCCATAAGTGTTCCATACTTTCCAGCTCTGTTTTTTCTGAAAGCTATTTCTCTATGCTTGGAATATTCTTTCTTCATGTTCCCACACGTTCAGATCCCAGTAATGTTTTCATGTTTCATCTAAAAATGTCAGATTTCCCTGTTAATATTTCATTCATCCTTCTACTTAAGAGTCACGACTTTAAAGGCCTGGATTTGAAACCTGTCTCTGTCACTTAATAATTGTGTGAATTTGGCCACTATAATAATTCATTTGGAATTTTGATTTCTTCAGTAAGAATTATTGTGTCTCACATAGTGAACTGAACATTAAATGAGATAATGTATATCCTGGTAGATATTCCTGCCCTTTCCAAAAATGCCCTATTTCTGCCTCTGTGTCTCTAAAGAGACTCTTTAGTTTTTTATCCTACCAGTGTGCATTCTTTTAAAATAAAATCAAATAGCACCACTAGGCTTATGAAAGAGGATTCTTGTGCCTTCAACTCCCAGTATACTACTTCCAGTGGCAACTCCTTTCAAGTCTTTCAACTGACACTTATATTTATCTCCGGATTTCTAGTTAACATCCTTATACTGCCATTTACTGATTTTCAATTTTAAAAGTATCTTCTACTGACTTTTCACAATGGAAAATAAGGATTTAGTGATTCTTACATCTTCCTTCCTTACATGAATACATTTGCTCTCTCCAATTCTCTTAGGATAGCTTATTATTTGTTGTTATGACCACTTACATATTATTCACACGTAAACTAAGAAGAGGACCATGGTTTTATTTCCATTCTCTTTCCCCTTTTGCTTTTCTCTGGAGTTAATGATCACTTTATTTTTTAATATCATAGTTTATTATGCCCTTTACTCTTTATGTTTTCTTTTCTAATAATATTTATTTGAACTGCCTTCAGACTTTAGGACAGTCTTTTTTCTTTTATGTGGTGATAAAATTAAATACACTCAAATGTAGAATTTGCTTTGACTTGTAGCTCTGCGCTTATCAAGCCCACATGACACTGACTGGTGGTGTCAGTCTATGTGATGACATCAACCTAAATATTCTCTCAACATGAATACCTTTAAAATGGAATACTTAGGATTTTCTTTACCAGCAACGTAAGTTTTTATACTTGGAAGAATTAGGTTCCATCTCTTCAAAAATATATATTCATTTTGTATCCACAGGGTTGTTTTGGTAGACCAACAGTTTGTCAATCAGGTCCTTTGTATCTCTAAGTGCATCATACAGTCCATTTACGATTCCCATGACTTCTGTCCCCTGGTGTACATGCCATGTATGGTTCCCTCACCTTGACTATGTGAGTGAATATGATACAGTTCAATCCTATGATTAAATTATGCTATATGACAAAGATGAGAGGATTTTTCAGATTTTAATTTCTTACTGATAGGTGGGAATTGAACAATGAGAGCTCATCTTCTCACTCATAGGTGGAAACTGAACAATGAGAACACTTGGACACAGCGTGGGGAACATTACACACCGGGGCCTGTCATGGGGTGAGGGGTGGGGAGGGATAGCATTAGGAGAAATACCTAATGTAAATGACAAGTTAATGGGTGCAGCACACCAACATGGCACATGTATACATATGTAACAAACTTGCACGTTATGCACATGTACCCTAGAACTTAAAGTATAATAAAAAGTATATAAATAAAATTTTTAAAAAATGAAATCTAAATTCAGTTGACTTTGAATTAATCAAAAGGAAAATTGTCCTTGGTGGGCCTGATTTAATTGGTCTCCTTAAAAAAGTGGGGCTTTCCGGTAGGAAGAGATTTAAAGCAAGAGACACTCTCTTGCTGGCCATGGAGAAGAAAATTCTTACGTTGCAGAGAAGGCCCCATGGGCAGGGGACAACAGACAGCTCCTAGAAGCTGGGAGGGGTCCCCACACAAGAGCCACAGAGAAAGCAGAGACCTGTGTGCTTAGATGAGGATCATGAGTGGCTGAGACCCTGATTTCCGACTTGTAGATCTTGAGCAGAGAACCCGGTAACAAAATGATTGAACTTCTGATCTACAGAATTGTGAGACAAGAAATGAGTATTTTTGGGTCGGGCATGGTGGCTCATGCCTGTAATCCTAGCACTTTGGGAGGCCAAGACAGTTGAATCATTTGAGGTCAGGAGTTCGAGACCAGCCTGGCCAACATGGTGAAACCCTGTTTCTACTAAAAATACAAAAATTAGCTGGGCAGTAGTGGCGTGCACCTGTAATCCCAGCTACTCGGGAGGCAGAGGCAGGAGAATTGCTTGAGCCTGGGAGGTGTAGGTTGCTGTGAGTTGAGATGTTGCCACTGAACTCCAGTCTGGGCAACTGAGTGAGACCCTGTCTTAAAAAAAAGGGGGGGGGGGAGTGGTTTTTTTAAGCTGTTAAGTTTGTGGTAATGTGTTATGGAGCAACAGAAAACTAATGCACTATTTGCATCCAAAAGGGTGATCATTTCTAAACACTCCAAAGCACATTAAATATCATCATAAGTTAAACTTTTCTCAGAGAAAATTGTTTTAAAGTATAGAGATTATTTGAACTTATTAAATTTAAGCTGGATTCAAAATAAGCTACAATTTTAGCAAAGAAATTAAGAAGTTGTATTTAACTTTATTGTCCTTCTCTGGTCCCTCCCTCCCTCCCTCCCTTCCTCCCTCTCTCCCTCCTTCCCTCCCTCTCTTCCTTCCTTCCTCTCTCCCTCCCTCCCTTCCTTTCCTCCTTTCCGCCTCCCTCCCTTCCTCCCTCCCTCCCTCCCTCCCTTCCTTCCTTCCATCCATTTTCTAAATCTGTTTTATTCTCCACCACCCAAAAAAGTCTTTTTCTTTCAGTATGAGCTTTTGCCAAAACCTGCATAACATTAAATAACTCCTATATAGTTAGTTCATCCTTATGTGGGATCCTTATGGGCTCTTCAAAGATCAAACAGTTTTGGAAAAATAGCATATAAACTTCTGCTTTACTGTAATTATTATCTCCATACTCATCCTCAATATATTTATAAGTTAGAGAAGAGTACTATTCTTATTCCACAATTTGAAATATGCTTTTACTCCAGGCCAACATGTTAACATCTTTTCTACGGCTGTCAGCACTGATGGCCATCTTGTATGTACACATCTAAGAAGGCTATCAAGTAAAAAAATCTCAGTAAGTGCTTCTACATACTTTAAGTAAACTGAATAGTAACCAAAATGTTTTATTACAAAAGTTTCAATATTACAGGTAAATAAATCATATCTCATTTTAGAAATGTTGTGTAGAAGGTGCATGTAGGGCATTTAGTACATAAGATCTTTTTATTTTCTGTAGAAGGAAGTTTATTGACTGTATTGAATTGACCAGAATTTAGATTTGCACTGTCAAATATGTGGATGGATAAGCAATGTCTAGTTTGTATTTGGACAAGATATCAACAATCTTTCATTTTATATTTTCTACAGTTTTGTTAAAATGTTTATAGACATGAAGAGGACAATTGGAAACTACAGTTTTCAAATCAAAGTTTTACTGATAAAGCATGACAGAGTCAGCTTCACACTGTTGGTGGCTATAACCACCACATGGTGGTGGGGATCAGCTTATCAGAATTTCCCTATTTTTATCTATGCACCTGAAATATCCGTATAATGATAGTAAAGGAATTCTTATAAGCTTAAACTCACAAACATGAATACATGTGAAAAGAGAAATAATGATTAAAAATACAATAAAGTCCAAGTGTGGTGGCTCACGCTTGTAATCCCAGCACTTAGAGGGCCGAGGCTGGCAGATCACCTGAGGTCAGGAGTTTGAGACCAGCCTGGCCGATATGGGGAAACCTCATCTCTACTAAAAATACAAAAAAATTAGCCAGGTGTGGTGGCACGTGCCTGTCATCCCAGCTACTGGGGAAGCTGAGGCAGGAGAATCGCTTGAACTCAGGAGGCAGAGGTTGCAGTGAGCCGAAATTGCACGACTGCACTCCAGCCTGGGCGACAGAGTGAGACTCCATCTCAAAATAAATAAATAAATAACAATAATGAACGAGAAATATGAAAATCTGGGGAGGTTGAAAGTAGTAATAATCATGTAGTTTCTGACTAGATTTAGGAAAAGCCAAAAGAGGCAGGGTAGGTCGAGAGAACGAAGCCGAGTAATTTGCACCCTCCAAGTGGGAAATAACCAAAACAAAGCATGGCTGATGGCTTTTCCAATAAGTTCCCCCTCTTTGAAACCTCTAAGGCGGTCCTTCGTCTCTTCCAACCCCCACCCTCTATCAATACTCTATATGGCCCTAATGTTGCTGATTATTTTAACAAAATGACATTAACTTCCTCTGTCCAGTGGTCTTGTGCACCCTTTAAAATCAAAGTGGAACCTGCCAGTGGGGTTCTGTTTTTTTTTTTTTTTCGATGCTCAGTGTGAAGCTTTCTCCTAACACAAGAATTATAAGCAAGAAGGTCTACACAGTGCTCAGTGGAAATCCATTTGGCATGTTTACAATCCCAGTCCTTGCTAAACAAGTATATATAAAATAAGAATCAAATGAGATAATTAATAGCTCTTCTCAAACTGTTAACAGTATATTGTGGTAAATAGATATTTGAATTGATCCAGTGAATTTTAAAGAGATACTAAAACAAAATTCATCATTTGGACATTCTTTTACTATACTGTGTTTAGGGTTTATTGTTTTTCCTTTCCCAACTTTGCATTCTGTTTCTTGATTCCAGATATGACTTTTTGGTAGCAGGGCTATGTGCCCACTCTCTGTCCATTATTGTATGGTCTGGGGTGGGGGTGGGGTCTCAGCAGGGATCACTGAAGTGGAGAGGTCAACCTAATGATACTGGGGATGGCCGTTTCAGAAAATAACTTGGGAGTGAAAATTTTGCTAAAAACAACTTTCTCAATTAATATCAAGATAAAATGTCATACAGCTGCCTTGTCATTTTTTTATTCCTGAGCATCATCATAGCTCTCCTACCTGTTTTCTTTCTCCAAATACATTTGGGGAAGTTCTTTGTAGGTATTTTGGAGTTTGCGAAGCCTGTTAGGCTGTCTTGGTTTTGGCATACGTCCAACACGCAATTTTTGCAGGTTTTTTTGTCCTGGAAAGCCTCAGAGTCTCCTTTAAATTCTACTCTGGATATTCAGGAGACTGTGGACTATTTTGTTTTATTTGGCCAAAATCCAGTTAAATAATGTATCCCTGGCCTGCAGAGCCTAGGCCATTTCATTTATAGATCAGTGTGAGATACATTAGTTCTGAAATGCATTTTGAAGTAGACAAATAGCCAGATGAGTAAGTGGTAAATAATAGCAGATGCTCGAAGGTAAGACAAAAGTAGCAAAGATGGTTTGCATTGGGATTGGCAGGAAGACATGTTTCAGAAGGCAGAGACTGCTGAGTGGGGGCAAATTGCCAGTGCATGGTAATCCATGTGATGAGTCAGGCCAGGCTAAGGCTTGGAGACTTACAGGATAATTGAAGACTTAACAAAATAAAATTAATAGGAAAAAGACCACCAAAGTCTTTAAGCAGGTTAGAGAACAGGAGCAAGGAAACTAACTCAAACTTGATTCCAGGTTCAGACAGCTAAATTCTTTGCAGGGAGATATTTTGCTGGCTTCTTTGAAATGTGCAATAAGGTAGATCAGGGAAAAAGCAACAGATGTCAGGTAAAGATATCCGGGTTCCCATATGGTTTTACTACTAATAGGCTATATGACCCTGACCAAGTTCCCATTCTTGACCTCAGTTTTTTCATTTCTAAAAGGAAAAGGTTGTGCTCATAAGATCTCTTTTAGCTCTGGCTTTCTGAGTTACTACCCAAGCATCACCAAATGGAGAAGGAGATTCCCATATGAACACCTCTATGGGGATTATCTATCACTCCATCCTTTATGTTTGTACTCAAATGCAGGTACAATAATTTGTCCATATTTTCTTCCACCCTTTTTTCCTCCTAGGATATTTTACTGTCTTAAAGCTATTTACATGCATGTCAAGGGAGAGACAAAGTCTTTCTTGCTTTTCAAAATGAAAAGGTAACTGTATTTCTTAAATTATTAGGCAGATTCTGAACTGAGCTCTTTTAACTCTTTTAACTAAGCAAGAACATTGAACAGGAAGGAAGAAAGGAGTAAAATAGTAAATTTGTTCTTATTCATGAAAGGCAAGGACTTACCTTCTAGAAAGACATGGCCTTTTCAAAGAGTTGTACCACTTACATTATGTAAAAGCCAAGCTACTTGTTAGAAGACAAGCTCCTGTTTAGAGGAAAAATTCACAAATCACACATTTGAAAAGAAGAACTTGCATGTAGTAAAAGGAACAAACTACTGATATATGGGGCAATTTGGTTGAAACTCCAAGGCATTAGGTTGAGTAGAAAATAAACCAATTTCGAAAGATTACATACTATATTATTTCATTTGTATGACATTCTCAAAAGACAGAACGACTAGTTATGGAGGACAGATCAGTGGTTGCCAGGGCTAGGAGTTTTCCAGGCTGTTTTCCAGAGTGGCTGTACAATACTGCATTCCTGTCAGCAATGTATGAGAGTTACAATTGCCCTACATTCTCACCACAATTTGGTATTGTCAGTGTTTAGGGTTAAAAGAAAATCAGCCATTCTAATTGATGGGTAGTGGAATCTAACGACTTTAATTTGCATCTCCCAGGCAGCTAATGATGTTGGATATCTTTTTATGTATGCAATTATTGCCATCCATATATTCTGTTTGTTGAAAGGTATGTACCAGTCATTTGTCCCTGTTTTAATCAGATTGTTTTTCTTTCTTTCTTTCTTTCTTTCTTTCTTTCTTTCTTTCTTTCTTTCTTTCTTTCTTTCTTTCTTTCTTTCTTTCTTTCTTCCTTTCTTTTCTTTCTTTCTTTTCTTTCTTTTTTCTTTCTTTTTCTTTTTTTACTGTGACTATTAAAGTTACACTCAAGTTAGAACGTGTTCTTTTTGCTACACGTGTTCCCCTTTTCCCAGAGATTTTGATAACTCCCCTCACTTTCCTTTCTAGAGAATGTGGACTATTTTGTTTCATTTGGCCAATATCCAGTTAAATGATGTAGCCCTGGCCTGTAGAGCCTAGGCCATTTCACTTACAGATCAGTACAAGTGTTGAGGTTGAGTGTTGAAGTGCCTTTATATATATTCTGGATGCAAGTTCTGCTTTTCAGATGTGTGATTTGTGAATTTTTCTTCTAACTAATTTTTCTCCTAATTTTCTTCTAACTAGTAGCTTGTCTTTTCACTATTTTAATAGGATCTTTTGTGAAGCAAAAGTTTTACATGTTGATTAACTCCAATATATCAATTTTTTATTTTATACATTAGCTTTTCACGTTATATTTAAGAACTAACTTCTGGACATGAAGATTATCTTCTATGTTTCCTTTTAGGTTTTACATTTAGCTCTATGAGTCATCTTGGGTTAATCTCTATATAAGATAAGAAATGAGACCAAAGTTTTTTCTTTTTTTCTACATAGATACTGCACACTTTTTTTCTACATACAACTGCACATCTAGTGCAGTTGTTTCTAAACCGTTTGTTTAAAAGACCATCCTTTCTCGATTTATTTTTTGCACTTTGATTTATTTCTGTACTTTTGTCAAAAACAAAACGGCCATATTTGTGTGAGTCTGTTCTTGCCCACTGATCTATGCCTCTGTCCCTTTGCAATGCCACATTGTGATAGCCCTGGGTTTATTTTGCTCTTCTTTTTCTGGTTTCTTAAGGTGGAAACATAGTTTATTGATTTGAGGTCTTTCTTTTTTCTAATATAAGCTTTCAGTGCTATTTGTTTCCCTCTAAGCACTGCTTTAGCCATAGCCAACAAATTTTCATATGCTGTATTTTCCATTTTATTCAGTTCAGCGCATTTTCAAAGTGATAGGTCATTTAAAAGTGTGATGTTTGACTTTCAAGGGGTTGGAAATTTTTTCTGCTATTTTTAAAAATTTCTATTTAGTTTGATTCCATCATTGTTAGAGAGCATACTTTCTATGACTTGAATTCTTTTACATTTTTAAGATGTGTTTTATAAGACAGAAGATGACTTCTCTTTGGTTTATGTTCCATGTGCTCTTTAAAAAATGTATATTCTGCTGTGTTAGAATAGAATGTTCTATAATGTTATGAGACCCAATTGTCTGATGGTATTTTCAGTTTTTCCGTATTAAGTGCCTATGAACATTTTCTGTAAAGGGCAAGGAAGTATAGTTTTTAAGCTTGTGTGCTATATACATTCTTTATGTTGTTGTTGCAAACTTTGCAAAATGTAAAAACCATTCTAAGCCTGTAGGCTCTACACAAACAGGCTATGGGCTGTATTTGGTCTACGGGCCATAGTTGGTTAACCCATGTTCTATATTCTTACGATTTTCTATCAGTATTGGATTCTTCAACTATCATTTTATATAGCATATTGGATACTTCCAATACTCTCTATATATAGAAAGAATGATCTATTTATATAGTTTATTGTATACTTCCAATACACATTGGATTGGAAGTATTGGATTCTTCAACTATCACTTTATATCATATAATTATTGATTAAGTTTGGATTGATGTATACCATTTACTGTGTGGTTTCTGCTTGTAACCTGTTTTTTGTTTTTATTTTTCCTATCTTCTTTTGGGCTATTTCCACATTTTTAGTATTCCATTTTAGTTTATCTATTGAGATTAGGCTTTATCTCTCTAGCTTTATATCTTTATCTCTTTGTTTTTTAAGTGGTTGTTCTCAGGAATACTATATATATTATATATAACTTTTCACAACCTACTTATAGTCAATAAATTGTCACTTCCTGTGAAATGTAAAAATCTTATTACCAAATAATTCCCTCTCCTCTCTCACTTGTATGCTATAGATATTTCATATATTACTTTTATGTACCTCGAAAACTCCATAAGATAATGTGAATGATGTTTGTTTTAAACAGTCTGCTGGCAACAGATTCTTTTAGTTTTCCTTTTTCTGTGCATATCTTTATTTCACCTTTATCCTTGAAGGATATTTTCACTGGATATAGACTTCTGAGTCAACAGTTATTTTGTTTCAGTACTTTAAAAATGTACCACTTCTTTCTGGCTCCATGGTTTCTGAGAAAAATCTCAACCTTTAAAATCATTGTAGCCCTAAAGCTAATGCATTGTGTTTCTCTGTCAGCTTTCAAGATATTTTGTTGTGTGTCCAATTTTTGGTGTTTTTGATTATGGTATATCTAGGTATAGATATCTTTAGGTTTATTCTGTTTAGAGTTTATTGAGCTCCTTCAATGAGTAGCCTTGTGTTTTTCACCAAATTTGAGAAGGTTTTGGCCTTTGTATTCTTAATTTTTTTTAGCATGTATCATTTTCCTCTTATTTGGCACTCCAATGAAACAAATATTAGATCTTCTTAAAATCATCCTACAGGTCTGCAAGGGTGTACTGTTTTACTTTTTCAGTCTTTCTCTCCTCTCTGATTTCCGCATTGAAGAGTTTTTATTATTTATCTTTAAGTTCACTGGCTTTTCTGATATCTCTATTCTGCTATTCAACATATTCAGTGAGCTTTTAAAAAAATGTTGGTAACTGTATTAATCAGTTCTAAAATTTTCATAGGTATTCTTTACATCTTCTATTTCTTTGCTGGAACTTTTTATTATTCCATTGATTTCAGAAGTGTAGTCAGTTGCTTGCTGAAGCTTTTTAGTAATAACTGCTTTCCAGTAGTTGTCAGATAATTCTATAATCTTTGTCTCATGCAATTTGAGGTTTTCCTGGTTTTTACATTGAGTAATTTTGGATTTTATTCTTGAAATTTTGAGTAGAATATCATGATACTTGTTTGAATCCTATAAAGAATGTTAATATTTTTTGCTTTAACCCCCCTGCTCTACAGGCTGTTGTTACAATGTCAGTTCACTTTTCAAAGCCATTGCAATGATATTCAGATCTGTCCTTCATATGCCCCACCCAATCTAAAACCTGTTAATTCAGTTCACAAAGGCTTTGGTATTTGGCTATGATCAGATCCATACATGCATAGTCTTGGGGTGGGTCCAGAAATTCATAAGTAGCTTGCTGAGGTTGTATTTCTGATTTCCTCTGCCTGAGAAATCTCCCTGGTACTTTTCATATCCTTAGAGCTCCTCTTTTTTTGGTGCTCTTGTGGGAAAGCTAGGTGTATAGTTTTTCCATTCTATGACAAACTTTTACAACTGCACCTACATATGGGGCAAGAACAAGGAGAACAATGAGAGAAAACCTTGCAAAATATATGGACCCCTACCCTCTTGGAACCACAGCTCAATTGAATGGTGATGGGTGTTCCCTCCCCTTAGAGTTTTGGCTCCTGTGGGTTTCTATGACCTTCCACTGCCACTGCCACTATGTGATTGTGAGGCAAGTGAAAAATCAGAGAATGAAAAAAAAATTGGGAGGGATTTCGACATTCTTGATTCATGAATTATTATTTGTCTTTCACCATATCTTCAGTCACAAATAGTTTTCCCTGGTGTTCTCTCTGTCTGCACTTTGATGTCCACTTCAGGATTTCTAGTACATTCAGTTTAGTCTGGGGGACACTGGAGTACTGGGTAAAATAATAAGCCAATTGCTACTTCATGATACTCATAATTCTGGTCTTCTTCCCAAATATGCCTGCTGCCATTTACTTTTCAACGTTCTTAAATTGTTGCCATATGCATCCTGTCCAGGTTTTATAGGTGTATTCAGTAGGAGAAACAGGGTAGAATGTGTTTACTCCGTCTTTAGGAACTGGAAGCTATGTCAGTTTCACATAGTTCTTTTGATTATGTCTGTCGCCCAGGCTGGAGTGCAGTGGCTGGATCTCAGCTCACTGCAAGCTCCGCCTCCGGGGTTTGTGCCATTCTCCTGCCTCAGCCTCCCGAGTAGCTGGGACTACAGGGGCCCACCACCTCGCCCAGCCAGTTTTTTGTATTTTTCAGTAGAGACGGGGTTTCACTGTGTTAGCCAGGATGGTTTCGATGTTCTGACCTCGTGATCCACCCGTCTCGTCCTCCCAAAGTGCTGGGATTACAGGCTTGAGCCACCGCGCCCGGCCTACCACTGTATTCTTATAGCCTACAAAAGTGCCTGGCACATAATTTTAATTTAATGAATATTCGTTGAATGACCAAATAAATAAAAGTAGGCTATGAGTTGGTCCTTAAAGTGTGATATTACAGTGGTGAACAAGTGTAGAGAAAGGAGTTTCCAGTCACTTGAGCAGTGGATAAGCAGCAAGCGATGGCATGAAGGTGGAGGATTGGGCAGGAATCACTTTGAAGGATAGGAATTAATTTGTTTGTCTGAAGCAACAGGCTCATGTAGTAGAGGTACTGGTAGTATCCAATGAGAACAGAAAGATAGATCGACTCTAACCTAGGTAGAGACTTCAATAAACAAACAATAGTGATTAAATTTTATCCTGTGGGCAATAAGGAAGTGCTAAATATTTTCAAACAGATAAGTTATATGATTAAAAACTGCAGTTTAGAGCAATTGCTATCGCAAGAGAGGGAAGAGGATGAATGCAAGGGGGCTTTTTAGAGACGAGGTACATTGGGATGGTGATTTAAGAGCATAAATCAAAAAGTGCTAGTAGAAATGGAGAGGAAATTTCTAATGTATTAACAAAACCCTATTGGTTGATTGATATAGTCAGAATGGAGAGTACAATTTAAGAAAATACCAGGACCTTTATCAAGAAGAAAAGGCAGGTTTTTCCAGATAATACAGAGAATACAAAGACTTTAACATTGCTTTTCCTTGCAACGTAAAATTCCATTTCTAATCTTTCAAAGATAGAATGTGACAGAACACTTCTCCATCTCCATTTCTGTTCCTTGGCCTCCCAAGCCTTATTGTTCTGGGACTCTGACCTTTCTTTAGTTACCTGGCATCCAGGCAAGTTCTCAGCTGTCAAATTTCTATCCAGGTGGCCTCCATAAATATCTCAACAGAATTTATTTTCTTTAATTTTCTTTGGCCTTACTTGAGAATTTGCTGATTGGAAGACTGTTTGGGGCCAGTATGCTCAAAGATGGATAGCCACATCTGCTAGCCATTTGAATTAATTATTACACCTGTGTCATAAAACCTGCATTAATAAAGAGGTGACAAGGAGACTCATACTGCAGCTTAGACAGGACCCTCACTCCTTCCCAATTTTCCATCCCTATCAATGGCATGCCACCATCTTACTCTTCTGGCACACCACCTTGGAGGATTCCAGGTTTCTTCCTCCAGCACCCCCATGACTAGTGTGCATCCTTCTAATTCTTCATCTCGAATACCTTTCGGATCCATCCTGTCCTACCACTTTTTAGTCAATATTCTAGTCTGAGTCTTCTCTAATCACATGACACCTAGAATATTACAAAATTACAAAATCATCCCTCTTGCCAGCTGCCTGCCCCTTCTGACTGCCCTTTACACAGTAGAAAGGGTCTTGTTTCTCAAACATTTTGATCAAATTATACTCCAATGCTTTGACTGCTAAGAATGTATCTCTCATCTTTGATCTATTAATGGGCTCTCAGAAATTTACATAGTTTTCTGTTGTCTTTACTTAAATCAAATGCAAATGCTTCATGCTGGTCTTTAAGACTGTCCACCAATGTCTCCCAGTATTATTGTTCTTATTTATGACTGATCTTTGACCTATAATTGCTTTCTATTCTAGCCAAGCAAATCTACTTGTTCTCATGTGCACAAGTGTTTGATTCTTGGACTGGCTGCTTCAAACCTTAACTGCACAAAATACCTCTAAATATTCTTACTGTTTTCTTTCTGCCAAGTTGCCCTGAAAAATTCTTTCCAGGAGTCATCCCTGACACAGCCTTCAGACCCTCATATATGGGGTCCATATTAACAAGAAATCTATAGCCTAATAGGAAGCTGTTGAGAATCTGATGCATGTAAACCCAGAGTAGGTACTGAAAATGAAGAAGGGAAATAGCTTTTGTACCTTTAGTCTAGGCTGATGCTGATGAAAAAGAACTAGTTCTTGTAATGTATAAGGCCTTGGCAGAAGTTTTTACTATGTTGCAGAAATATTTGACACACTTGGGGAAGTGAAGGATAAAGCAGACAGTGGCCTAGGCAGTCAGATCTGGAAAATCAACTATGGCAATAAATGAGATGACAGATGTTGCAACCTCATATCCCTTATACAAAAAAAAAAAAAAAAAAAAAATCATTAATAAGAAATAGGCAGCCTGGATGAAGAAGAGAGGAAGAAAGGGTATCAACGTGCCAAATATAATTTATTTCAATTATTTGCCCCTCTCAAAGTATTTAAACTATTAAAGTACAACCATTAAGGTACAGTTGTAGAGAGTAATCATGAAGCTTCATTTCATTTTGAGGTTGGAAATAGATGACTTAAAAACAAGTTTTATAGGGGGATACAGAAGCTCTGCTTTCCTTTCTCTTTACATTTTTCAGTAGAATGTATTCAGTAGATTTAAATAGGATAGACCTAAGTAACTTGACATTCTTATGATAGAGGAGAATGTCTCCTCTATAGATGAGGAGAAAATTACAGTTCTGGTCAATTCTCCAGTTTCTATCAAGCAATCACTTTCTTCCCTCTCCTCTCATATAGTTTCTTCTTTTTTACTTCTACATCTCTGTCTTCTCACTTTCTCAAACTCCTTCTTCATTCTGTTTTTCTCCTTTCTTTACTGAACCACATTGCTCTGAAATGTAAAGGCAAAGAAAAGTCATTAATCACTCTGCAGGGTACAGTGCTTAGACGGCTGTAGTTGCTGAAGGAGATCTGTTTAGCATCAGCTGATTTTTCATTTCCTTTCGGTGGGGAGAGTGGACTGCTTTGTGTCCCTGAGGCCAGGCAACATGAATGCAGGTATTGAGTGTTCAAGAAGAGACAATTAAGACCAAGTGCTGGGGATACAATAGCATTTAAATTAATCTAATACCTAGACTGGAGTCCTTAAGCCCCTCCTTTGCTTTCTCTGGCTTAAAGATTCAGATTTCTTAGGCTAGACATTGGTCAGCATAACTCTGCATTCTCTGATGGACAATTTCTTTTCTCCTTATTTATTCTACTCCTCAGTTGAAACCTATCTTCCTGAATTCTAAAAATTGAACTATGCAGTTTTCAAAGGTCTTCCTTTTATGGGACAAGACTCAGTATTATATAAAGATCTTCTAATGCCCTATAGATTATTTATGAGAATTTGACAGCTGTAGAATTATCTAGCCTTGAAATGAAAATTATATGAGAGACTGATCCTCTACTCAGAAAAAAATTAGAAAAATCTAGTCAATTTTGAATGTTTGTGCATAAGGGCCAAAAAGGATAACAGCAATATTTAATCAACTATCCTCATTTTATAGGTCATACATAGAAAATAAAAGCAATAACAATAAGTACTTATTGAACTCAGATGAGACACAGTGTAAGAAAAAAGTAACAGACTTTAAATATACATGTGAAGAAGTCACGTAGAACACAGTATGGAGAGATAGGGGTAGAAAAATATCAAAGACAGGTTAAGAGATATAGAGAGTAAAATGAAAAAATCAGGTATGCATCTGATAAGCATTTCAGAAGGAGAGATTATGGTAATGGGGGAGGGGAATTTCCATATCATTGATAAGGATTTTCCAGAATTGAAGAAATCTGTGAGTTCTCAGATTGAAGAAGTGCGTGAGTCAAAGACAAAATAATAAAATAAAATAAATCGACAGTTAAGTATATTGTAATGAAAGTCTATATTAATAGAATGCTAGTGTTCTGGCATAAAATTTTAAGAACATTATGAGGATAAAGAAAAAATAGCCTAACAAAAGACATTTCAATAGATGAAAATAGGGGACTGATTTTCTCAAAATAGTGAAAAGGAAGGACAGATGACTTAGAATACTCTCTTCTCAGAAGGCAAAAAGAAAATAATTGACAACCTAGACATCTGTAAACAGACAAAGCAGTATTCAAGAATGAGAGTGAAATAAGGAATATTTTGGATGAAGACAATATATTCTTGTAACTTACTACCTCTCACTGAATAAACTATTAAAAACCTATATCAGAAATAATTGAATTGAACCAGACGGATGAAATAAGGTGGCAGAAATAATAATAAGTAAGAAGTTATTAAACTAAGCCATGCCCAGTGTTCTTTGCCTATAAAACCAGTTACCTAGGAAGCTGAGGAGGGAGGATTTGCCAGCCTAGACAACATAGCAAGATCCAATCCCTAAAAAAGAAATGACTAAACCAAGCTTTTGACAGAAGTTAAAAATCAACTGTCACAAATAATTATTAATGTTTTCAAAATTAATTAAATAAACATTTAAGATTAACCTCAGGTTTTCTTAACCAATGAGTAGACGTCAAAAATTTGAAGTTAACCATTAAAGAATGAAAATAGATTATGTCTATGTGTTCCAAACAAGCAGGTCAAATCAATAAACATAGGAAAGGATAAAAAAAAAAAAAAGCAACAAAGAGAAAGTATAATGATAGAAAAAAATACATGAAATAAGATGTTAAAAACACAACCAAATAGCCTTCTGCTTGTGGAAAGGATATAGTTGACACTATCAGATCAATACTCCCAGTACAGGAACTAGAAAAGATTACATATAAAAATCAATTTTTTTTAAATCAAGGAGACATGAAAGTAACAAAAAGTAGTTGAAATAAAATCCCAGACAGCAATTTCTAGGTGAGATGACAATCGCATGCCATGTTCTTCTTTAAGGGAGTAATAACATTTTCAAGTGAGAATGAAAAATATGGCTTAGCGTCAGCTCAGCAACTCTACTGAGGGAAAAAGAAAACAATGAAACTTTAGATAGGAATTTAAAGGATCGAAATGCATAGCCACTTTTCCAACAGTATATTTGCTGAGTTCTAAGGATGCAGAGGGGGCTAGGCTGGGCTGAAAACTTTCAAAAATCAGAGTAAACTCTCTGTCACCCTGGAGGACTTAGCAGATAAAATCCCATCAGAGTTGGAGACTCAAAATAATTGCTATATTTAGAAGCTGCATGGGACAAGAAGCTAAAAAGGTAAGTTCAAAAACTCTTTATGATGAAAAGGTAAGTTCAAAAACTCTTTATGACGAGACTGAATCTTACATAGTATTTTAAGGCTTGATAGACTGTCAATCAAAAGCTTCAGAGAGTCACAAATGAGGAATAGAAACAAAGCAGAGGTAGACTGGTCTTACTAAAACCACAAATTAATAACAGAATTGAGATCACCATACTCTCACCTTACCTACGTAACAAAAGAAGGAATTATTTTGGGGGGATAAGTATTATCATTTGCAATCTACAGTCTCTATAGTTTTACATACAAGATCCACAATACAATTAAAATATGAGTCATATTAAGAGGTATAAAAATGTGAACAATCATTGAGAGAAAACAGAAGACTGGAAATATATCTGCTCATGATACAGATATTGGAGTTAGCAGAGGATGTTAAAACAACTTATACAAATATTTAAAAGAAAATAAAGGAAAAGGTGAAAAAAATGTAGACTCTTAACAGAAAATGAAATTTGAAGAATAATCAAGTAGACATTCTAAAACTAAGAATGATAATATCTGAAATTAAAATCGTGGTAGTTGGAATTTTACAGTACACCGGACATAGCAGAAGAGAGGATTATTGAACTCCAGGACTGATCAATAGACAAATGAAAATTGAAATACACAGAGAAAATTAGAAAAGAACGTAAGAAAGACATGAGTCAGTGAGATAGTCTGCTATGTATGTAATTAAGATCATGGGATAAGAAGAGAGAGAAAGAGGAGATAAAAGCAATAAAAGCAATAATTGAAGAGATAATACTTAAGAATGCTGAAGAGCTGATGAAGGACACCAACCCACAAATTCAAGACTCTATGGAACCCCAATGACAGTAAATACAAGTAAAAGTACTGTAGGTGAACCAGAGTCACACACTGGAAACTAAAGACAAAGAAGAAGTCTCAAAAGCAGCCAGCAATGGAACTGGGTGGGGGGGGACACTTTAAAGAATCAACAGTGCAACTGGTGGTTAATTTTTCAGCAGAAACTATAACCAGAAGACAAATAAATGACATTAATAAAACAAATAGAAAAAACTAAAATAGGAAAAAACATTAATCTAGATTTATATACATAGAGACAGTATCTTCTAAAAATGAAGGCAAAATTAAGATGTTTGCAAATAAACAAAAGCTAAAATAATCGGTTGCCAGCATACCTACACTAAAGGAACTTTTTTTTCAGGCTGCAGAAATAATCCTAGAAGAGAAAGTAGATCTACAAGAGGAAATGGAGAGCACCTGGAATGATAAATATACAGGTAAATACAAAATAACATTGACTACATAATACAGCATTAATAGCATCATCTTCTGGGGTATATAATGAATACAAAAGCAAACATGTGACCACTCTAGCGCAAAGTCCAGGTTTGGGGAGAGAGGACTAGTAGAATTAAACTACTATAAAATTGTAAGCTTCTTGCATTATTCATAAATTGCTAAATTTCTAACTTAACATGGATTATCACATGACATATGAGAAGTACATTGTAATCACTTGGGTAACTACTAAAGGAATAATTCAAAACTGTATAACTAAAGAACTAACAGAGAGATAAAATGAGGCCAGGTGTGGTGGCTCATGCCTGTAACCCTAGCACTTTGGGAGGCTGTGGCAGGTGGATCATTTGAGATCAGGAGTTTGAGACCGGCCTAGCCAATATGGTGAAATCCTGTCTCTACTGAAAATACAAAAATGTTAGCTGGCTGTGGTGGCTCATGCCTGTAGTCCCAGCTACTTGAGAAGCTGAGGCAAAAGAATCGCTTGAACCTGGGAAGCAAAGGTTGCTGTGAGCTGAGGTCGGGCCACTGCATTTCAGCCTGGGTGGCAGAGTGATACTCCATCTATAAATAAATAAATAAATAAATAAAAATAAAATATCTGCTTAATTCAAAAACAAGCAGGTATAGGAAAATAAATGGACAAATAGAAAAAAAATCTAAAATATTATATTTGAATCGAACTTTATTATTAATTACATGAAGTGTAAGTAGACCAGATACCTCAATTAAAATTCAAAGATTGTCAGATTGGATTTAAATATTAGAAAGACAAAGTTTGACTGATTGTGAAGAATGGAAACTGCTATTACTGTAGCTGATGTTGCTAGGAAAGACAAAGATGGATATTTCATAATGAAATTAGGATTAATACAATAGGAAGATATAACAATCCTAAATTTGTGTGTATCTAATAATATACCATCAAAAATATATGAAGCAAATATTGACACAACTTAAAAGAGAGAAAAATCCATAGTTATAGTTAGAATTTAATGCATCTATCTCAATACTTGATAGAACAAACAGGAAAGAAGGAAAGAAAAAGATTAGTAAGGATATAGAATATCTGAACAACAAAATTAAGCAAATTAACTTAATTTATGTGTATATAGGACACTCTTCTCAAACACATTAGAATGCGCATTCTTTTCAAGGCATGTGGAGCATTTAATAAAATAGACCACACATTAGCACATACAGTAGATATCAACAAACAAACTAAAAAAAATTGAAAGCATATAGCCACTTCATGTGGTGTTAAATTAGAACTCATTAAAAGATATATAAGTAGAAAATCTTCAAAATTTTGGAAATTAAGCAACAGACTTCTAAGTAATACATGTATGGCTCAAAAAAGGAATCAAAATTAAAAGTAGTGTATATTTTGAATTGAGTAATATTGAAAATATGACACCAAAAATTGTGGGTTACAGTTAAAGTAGTACTTAGAGTAAAATTTATAGCTTTAAACACATACATTAAAAAGTAAGAAAGGTTGAAAATCAATAATTTAAACTTCTAACTTAGGAAGCCGGGAAAAGAAGAGAAAATCAGCATTTAAAAGGTAGAAAGAAGAAAATAAAATAAGAGTTGCACTAAATAAAATAGAAGGTAAACATACAATAAAATCAAGAAAGCTAACTTTTAAAAAAGAGTTTAATTTTAAACCCCTAGAAAGACTCACAAAGGGAAGAAAATATTAAATGACCAGGAATGGACTAGTAAACTATTCCAAACATTTAAGAAAGAATATGAACTGAAATGGGCTTTTTCAGAAGATGGAGAGAAGTAAACACTTCTCAATATAGTATTAGGCAAATATATTATTGGTATCAAAATATAACAAGGGCTTTACAAGAAAGGAAAGTTAAAAGCCAATATCATTTTTAAGCATAGATACAAAAATCCTAAACATGATATTAGCAAATCAAATCCACCAATATATAAGTGGCATAATATATTAAGACTAAGTGGGGTTTGTTTGGCCAGGTCTGGATTGAAAAATCAACCAATGTCATCCACCACATTATCTGGTTTGGCTCTGTGTCCCCACCCAAATCTCATATTGAATTATGATCTTCACTGTTGGAGGAAGGACCTGATGGGAGGCGATTGGATTATGGGGGTGAATTTCCTCCTCGCTGTTCTCATGACAGCAGGAGTTCTTTATAGCAGTGTGAGAATGGCCTAATAAAGAAAATTGGTACCAGAGAAGTGGGACACTGCTATAAAGATACCAGAAAATATGGAAGCAGCTTTGGAACTGGGTAATGGGAAGAGTTGAAATAGTTTGGAGGGCTCAGAAAAGACAGAGATGAAGGAAACTTTAGAACTTCCTAGTGCTGGTGGTGATATGGACAATGAAGTCCAGGCTGAGGTGGCCTCACATGGAGATAAGGAACTTACTGGGAATGGGAACAATGGTTACTCTTGCTATGCTTTAGCAAAGAGACTGGTGGCATTGTGCCCCTGCTCTAGTGATCTGTGGAACTTTGAACTTGAGAGAGATGATTTACGGTATCTGGTGAAAGAAATTTCTAAGCAGCAAAGCATTCAATATGTGCCCTGGCTCCGTCTAAAAACCTACATTCATTTGCTAAACAAAGAAATGACCTGATACTAGAACTTATATTTAAAAGGGAAGAACATAAAAGTTTGGGAACTTTGCAGCCTGACCACGCAATAAATAAAAACAATTTATTTTCTGGGGAGGAATTCAAGCCAGCTGCATAAATCTGCGTAAATAAAGAAGAACTGAATGTTACTAGCCAAGACAATGGGGAAATGGCCTCCAGGGTATTGCACAGACCTTTGAAGCACCCCTCCTATCACAGCCCTGGGGGTGTAGGAGGGAAAAATGGTTTCCTGGGCCAGGCCCAGGGCCCTGCTGCTCTGGGCAGCCTCAGGACATGTTACCCTCATTCTCAGCTGCTCCAGCTCCAGTCGCAGCTAAATGAGGACAAGGTATGCTCAAGGCATTGCTTCAGAGGGTACAAGCCCTAAGTCTTGGTGACTTCCGTGTGGTGTTGGGCCTGCAGGTATGCAGAAGACAAGAGTTGAGGTTTTGGAATCTCCGCCTTGATTTCAGAGGATGTATGGAAACGGCTGAATGTCCAGGCAGATGTCTGTTGCAAGGGCAGAGATATCATGGAGAACCTCTACTAGGGCAGTTCAGAGGGAAAATGTGGGGTTTGGACCCCCAAACAGAGTCTCTACTGGGACACTACCTAGTGGAGCTGTGGGAAGAGGGCCACCATCCTCTAGAGTCCAGAATGGTAGCTTCACTGATAGCTTGCACTGTGCCTCTGTAATAGCTGCAGGCACTCAACGTCAATGCATGAAAGCAGCTTCAGAGGCTGTACCCTGCAGAGCCACAGGGTCAGAGCTACCCAAGGCCTTGAGAGCCTGCCCCTTGCATCAGCATGTCCTAGATGTGAGACATGGAGTCAAAGGATATTATTTGGGAGCTTTAAAACTTGATGACTGACCTGCTGGGTTTTGGACTTACATGGGGCCTGTAATCCCTTTGTTTTGGCCAATTCCTCCATTTTGGAATGGGAGCATTTATGCAATGCCTATACCCCCATTGTATCTTCAAAGTAACTAACTTGTTTTTGATTTTATAGGCTCATAGGTGGAAAGGACTTACCTTCTTTCAGATGAGACTTTGGACTTGGACTTTTGGGTTAATGCTAGGATGAGTTAAGACTTTGGGGGATTGTTAGGAAGGCATGATTGTATTTTGAAATGCGAGAAGAACATGAGATTTGGGAGAGTTCAGAGGTGGAATGGTATAGTTTGGCTCTGTGTCCCCACCCAAATCTCATGTTGAATTGTAATTCCCAATGTTGGGGAAGGGATCTGTAGAAGGTGGTTGGATCATGCGAGCAGATTTTTCTCTTGCTGTTCCCATGATAGTGAGTGAGTTCTGATGAGATCTGGTTGTTTAAAAGTGTGTGGCACCTTCCCCTTCACCCTCTCTCCTGCTCTGCCATGACAAGACATGCTTGCTTCCCCTTCACCTTCTGCCTTAATTTTAAGTTTCCTGAGGCTGTACAGCAAAGCTTCATGTACAGTCTGTGGAACTGTGAGTCAATTAAAATTCTTTCCTTCATAAATTACCCAGTCGCAGGCAGTTCTTTATAACAGTGTGAGAATGGAATAATATACCATATTAACAGATAAAGCTGGGGAAAACATGTTTATCTTAATAGATGCAAAGCTTTTGATGAAACTCAGCACGTATATATGATATAAATTATCAGCAAACTAGGAATAGAAGAGAACTTCCTCAATCTAATAAAAATCATCTACAAAACCACACAGATAGTATACTCAATGTTGTAACATTGAAACTGCTGAATATGTTCCCTTTGAGGTCAGAAACACGGCTAAGATATTTGTTTTTACCACTTCTATTAACTATTGTCATCCAGTGCAATAAGAGAAGGAAAAGAAATAAAAGGCATAAAGATTGCAAAGAAAAGAGTCAAACTGTTTTTATGAATAATCATGTTGTTTTGTAAAATAAAAAATCACCAGAATCTATATACATTTTTTTCTTTTGAGATGGAGTCTTGCTCTGTTGCCCAGGCTGGAGTGCAGTGGCATGATCCCAGCTCACTGCAACCTCTGTCTCCTGGGTTCAAGCAATGCTGTTGTCTCACCCTCTGGAGTACCTAGGATTACAGCTGCGTGCCACAACACTGGCTAATTTTTGTATTTTTATTAGAGATAGGGTTTTGCCATGTTGGCCAGGCAGGCCACAAATTCCTGACCTCAGGTGATCCACCTGTGTCAGTCTTCCAAAGTGCTGGGATTACAGGCGTAAGCCACCACACACAACCAGAATCTACAATTTGAATTAATAAGTTATGAAGGTCATTATTACTAAATTAACTCATGCAAGATAAATACATTAAAATCAATTGTATTTATATATATTAGCAAAAATTTGAAAATGAATTACAAAATATTTAAAATAGCTTCAAAAATTGTGACTATGAGGCATAAAGCTAACAAAACATTGCTGAGAAAATTAAGAACAAATACCCCTTTTTCATGGTTTGGAAGACTCGTGTTCTTATAAATTCTCACCAAATTTGTCTATAACCAAAATCTATTTATTTGAAAAGATTAGTAACATTAATAAACCCTTACTGCAATTGATCAAGAAAAAATATATGGTGGAATGTATTTATAATTACACAAAATGTAAATTGCTCAAACTCACCCAGACAGAGGTTTTTAAATAGGATTAAAAACAAGGCCAGGCACAGTGGCTCACGCCTCTAATCTCAGCACTTAGGGAGATCGAGGTGGTGGATCATGAGGTCAGGAGATCGAGACTGTTCTGGCTAACACAGTGAAAATCCATCTCTACTAAAAATACAAAAGAATTAGCCAGGTGTGGTGGTGGGCATCTGTTGTCCCAGCTACTTGGGAGGCAGAGGCAGGAGAATGGTGTGAACCCGGGAGGCGGAGCTTGCAGTGAGCCGAGATCGTGCCACTGCACTCCAGCCTGGGTGACAGAGCGAGACTCAATCTCAAAAAACAAACAAACAAGCAAAAACAAATAGGCATATTTTGTTTACTTGAGATTAACTCAAATACAATGACACAAAAATGAGTTGTTTACCAGAAGAGGAAATCCAAATGGCTAATAAACATATGGAAGGTTGTGCAATCTCATTGTTAATCAAGGAAGTACAAATTATAACAATGATGAAACTCTACCTCCCAAGTGATTCCACAAGTGTTGGTGAGAATGTGGAGAAAAGGAAGTTCTATGCATTACTAATGCAGGTATAAATTTTCAAAGCAACATGTCAATACATAATAAACTGAAATTATGCGTATCTACAGCTCAGAACTTACACTGGAATGTTGGTGAAAACTCTCTCATTTGGGCACCAGAAAGCATGTTTGAGGATACTGCATCATTTCTTGTAATACCTGAAAACTGGAAACAATGTCAATGATCAGAAATATACATATATTTTAGCATATTAAGAGTGATCCTAAATCCTGGGACAATCTTAATTTATGCCTATTACATTGATGTAATTAAACCAAGTTTAGTTTTCAAAAGAGGTCTTCATTGGATCATAAACTATGTATGCATTCTAGATATATTCATGTACTGAAGTACTAAATAGTTATGCACATGATTGAAATAAATGTGTTAGTATAATATGTGTTAACAAACAAACAAAAAAAAAACGGGAAAAAAGCATAATGATAAGTGAAGAAAGTCAAGTTGCAAATAGATGTATACCCCATTGATACAATTTATGTAAAATTTGCAACAAAAAGCAATACTACATATATAAGCATATACATATGTAGAATATTACATATATGTGTGTGTGTATATATATATGCACACCTGTGCCAGTAAAGTTTTATTTTTAAAAAAGATCTGAGATCAAAAAGGTAAAAGGATAACATTTGTTAAATCAGGCATTTATTATGCTGTTGAATTTTCCATAATTTCAAAATAATTAAAATTATGTTTTAAAATATTTTTTTAAATGTTGGTGGTCACATCCATCTTTGGTACTTTAGAAACTGTTTTTGCCATGGAGAGGAGCTTTGGCTGGGTGAGCTTTAAGGTATCTTTAAATTTAATTACTTTAGACACTCAAAGAATTGGTAGCAATCCTATTGACACTAATGCAAAAGATAGGGAAAGAGAGAATCCTCCCTAAAACATTCTGTTAAGCCGGTATCACTCTAATACTGAAACCAGGAAAGGACATAACAAAATAAGAAAACTACAGACCAATATCCCTGATGAACATAGATGCAAAAATTTTCAACAAAATACTAACCAAATTCAACAACATATCAAAAGATAATCCACCATGATCAAGTGGGTTCTATACCAGGGATGCAGAGATGGTTTAAAATACACAAGTCAAGAAATGTGATACACCACATAAACAGAATTAAAAACAGAAATCACATGAATCATCTCAACAGATGCAAATAAAATCATTTGACAAAATTCAGCATCCATTTATGAATAAGACCCTCAGCAAAATCAGCATAGAAGGGACATACTTTAAGGTAATAAAAACTATTTGTTACAAACCCACAGCCAACATTATATTGAACAGGGAAAAGTTGAAAGCACTCCCCCTGAGAACTGGAACAAGACAAGAATGCCCACTTTCACCACTTCTATTCAACATAGCGATGGAAGTCCTAACCAGAGCAATCAGACAAGAGAAAGAAATGAAAGGCATCCAAATCAGTAAAGAGGAAGTCAAACTGTCGCTGTTCACTAGTGATATAATTGTATACCTAAAAAAGCCCTAAAACTCATTCAAAAGCTCCTAGAACTGAAAAATGAATTCAGTAAAGTTTCAGGATACAAAATCAATGTACACAAATTAGTAGCACTGCTATAGACCAATAGCAGCCAAGCTGAAACCCAATAAAAAAAAAATTCAACCCCTTTTACAATAGCTGCAAAAAACAAAAAACAAAACCAAAATAAAAACTCACAAATATACCTAACCAAGGATATGAAAGATCTCTCCAAGGAAAACCACAAAACACTCCTGAAAGAAATCATAGGCAACACAAACAAATGGAAACATATCCCGTGTGCAAGGATGAGTAGAATCAATATTGTGAAAATGACCTTACTGCCAAAAGCAATCTATAAATTCAATGCAATTCCCATCAAAGTACTATCATTGTTATTCACAGAACAAGAAAAAAAAAAAAAAAAAAAAAACAACTCCTAAATATCATACGGAGCCAAAAAAGAGCCTGCATAGCCAAACAAAGACTAAGCAAAAAGAACAAATCTGGAGGCATCATATTACCCGATTTCAAATTATACTATAAGGCTTAGGCAGAGACTTTGTATTAGTCCATTTCACACTGCTGATAAAGACATACCAGAGACTAGGCAACTTACAAAATAAAGAGGTTTAATTGGACTCACAGTTCAACGTGGCTAGGGAGACCTCACAATCATGATAGAAGGCAAGGAGGAGGAAGTCACATCTTATGAGCATGGTGGCAGGCAAAGAAAGAGCTTATGCAGAGAAACTCTCATTTTTAAAACCATCAGATCTCATGAGACTCATTCACCATCACAGGAACAGCATGGGAAAGACCTGCCCCCATAAATCAATCACCTCCCTTGGGTTCCTCCCACAGCATGTGGGAATTGTGGGAGTTACAATTCAAGATGAGTTATGGGTCAGGACACAACCAAACCATATCATTCTGCCCCTGGCCCCTCCCAAATCTCATGTTCTCACATTTCAAAACCAATCATGCCTTCCCAACAGTCCCCCAAAGTCTTAATTCATTTGAGCATTAACTCAAAAGTCCATAGTCTGATGTCTCATCTGAAATAAGGCAAGTCCCTTCTGCCTATGAGCCTGTAAAATCAAAAGCAAGTTAGTTACTTCCTAGATACAATGTGGGTATGGGCATTGGGTAAATATAGCCATTGCAAAAGAAAGAAATTGGCCAAAACAAAGGGGCTACAGGTCCCATGCAAGTCCAAAATTCAGCAGGGCAGTAAAATCTTAAAGCTCGGCTGGGCACGGTGGCTCACGCCTGTAATCCCAGCACTTTGGGGGGCTGAGGCGGGTGGATCACGAGATCAGGAAATCGAGACCATCCTGGCTAACATGGTGAAACCCTGTCTCTAATAAATATACAAAAAATTAGCTGGACTTGGTGGCAGGCACCTGTAGTCCCAGCTACTCGGGAGGCTGAGGCAGGAGAATGGCCTGAACCCCCAGAAGTGGAGCTTGCAGTAAGCCGAGATTGTGCCACTGCACTCCAGTCTGGGCAACAGAGCAAGACTCCGTCTCAAAGCAAAACAAAACAAAACAAACAAACAAACAAAAATCTTAAAGCTCCAAAACGATCTCCTTTGACTCCATGTCTCACATCCAGGTCATGCTGAGGCAAGAGGTGGGTTCTCATGGTCTTGTGCAGCTCCACCCTTGTGGCTTTGCAGAGTATACCTTCCTTTCTGGTTGCTTTCATGGGTTGGTGTTGAGTGTCTAGCTTTTCCAGGCACATGGTGCAAGCTGTTAGTGGGTCTACCATTCTGGGGTCTGGATGACGGTGGCCCTCTTCTCACAGCTTCATTAGGCAGTGTCCCAGCAGGGACCCTGTGTGGGGGCTGAACCCCACATTTCCCTTCCACACTGCCCTAGCAGAAGTTATCCATGACAGCCCTGCTCCTATAGCAAACTTCAGCCTGGGCATCCAGGCATTTCCATACATCTTATGAAATCTAGGTGGAGTTTCCCAAACCTCATTTCTTGACTTCTGTGCACTTGCAGGCTCAACACCACGTTGAAACTACCAAGGCTTGAGCCTTGCAACCTGTGAAGCCATGGCCTGAGCCCTACATTGGCCCCTTTCAGCCATGGCTGAAGCAGCTGAGATGCAGGGCACCAAGTCCCTGGGCTGCACACAAAACGGGGACCTTGGGCTAAGCCCACAAAACCCCTTTTTCCTCTTAGGCCTCTGATTCTGTGATGGGGTGGGCTACTGTGAAGACTTCTGACATCCCCCGGATACATTTTCCCCCATTGTCTTGTGGATTAACATTTGGTTCCTCGTTCCTTATGCAAATTTCTGCAGCTGGCTTGAATTTCTCCTCAGAAAATGGGATTTTCTTCTCTATCACATTGTCCAGCTACACATTTTATGAACTTTTATGCTCTGCTTCCCTTATGAAACTGAGTGCCCTTAACAGCACCCAAGTAACTTCTTGAATGCTTTTCTACTTAGAAATTTCTTCCGCTAGATAATCTAAATCACCTCCCTCAAGTTGAAATTTTCACAAATCTGTAGGGTATGGACAAAATGCCACCAGAGTCTTTGCTAAAACATAACAAGGGTCACCTTTGCTCCAGTTCCCAACAAGTTCCTCATTTCCATCTGAGACCACCTCAGTGTGGACTTTATTGTTCATATCACTGTCAGCATTTTCGGCAAAGCCATTCAACAAGTCTCTAGGAAGGTCTAAATTTTCCCACATTTTCCTGTCTTACTCTGAGCTCCCCCAAACTGTTCAACCTCTCTGCCTGTTACCCAGCTTCAAAGTCACTTCCAATTTTTGCTTATCTTTTCTGCAATGCCCCACTCTACTGGTACCAATTTACTGTATTAGTCCCTTTACATGCTGCTGATAAAGACATACCTGAGACTGGGCAATTTACAAAAGAAAGAAGTTTAATTGGACTCACAGTTCCACATCGCTGAGGAGGTCTCAAATCATGGTGGAAGGCAAGGAGGAGCAAGTCACATCTTATATGGATGGCACCAGGCAAAGAGAGAACTTGTGCAGAGAAACTCCCATTTTTAAAACCATCAGATCTCTTGAGACTCACTCACTATCACAAGAACAGTGCAGGAAAGATCTGCGCCCATGATTCAGTCACCTCCCACTGGGTTCATCCCAGGACATGTGGGAATTGTGGGAGTTACAATTCAAGATGAGATATGGGTGAGGACATAGCCAAACCATATCAGACTTCATGATCAAGAAAATACAACAAAAACAAAGATAAATAGATGTGACTTAATTAAACTAAAAAAACTTCTGCATATCAAAAATAGTAATCAGCAGAGTAACCAGACAACCCACAGAGTGGGAGAAAATCTTCATAGTCTATATATCCAACAAAGGACTAATATCCAAAATACACAAGGAACTGAAACAAATCAGCAAGAAAAAAAACGAATAATCCCATCAAAAAGTGGGATAAGGATGTGAATAGACAATTCTCAAAAGAAGACATACAAATGGCCAACAGACATATGAAAAACTGCTCAGCATCACTAATGATTAGGGAAATGCAAATCGAAACCACAATGCGATACCACCTTACTCCTGCAGGAATGGTCATAATCAAAACAATTAAAAAATAATAGATGTTGGCATAGATATGGTGAAAGTAGAACACTTTCAAACTGCTGGTAGGGATGTAAACTAGTACAACCACTATGGAAAACAGTATGGAGATTCCTTAAGGCACTAAAAGTAGATCTATCACTTGATGCAGCAGTCCCACTACAGGGTATCTATCCAGAGGAAAAGAAGCCATTATACAAAAAAGATACTTGCACATACATGTTTATAGCAGAACAATTTACAATTGCAAAAATATAGAAGCAACTCAAATGCCAACCAATCAATGAGTGGATAAAGAAAATGTGATATATATATATATACACACAAACACACACACACACCATGGAATAATAGCCATTAAAAGAAATGAAACAATGGCATTTACAGCAACCCGGATGAAGGTGGAGACAATTATTCTAAGTGAAGTAACTCAGGAATGGAAAACCAAACATTGTAATTTCTCACTTATAAGTGGGAGCTAAGCTGTGAGGACTCACAGGCATAAAAATGATACAATGGACTTCGGGACTCAGAAGAAATGGAGGGAGGGGGGTGAGGGATAAAAGACTGTACATTGGGTACAGTGGTATACACTGCTTGGGTGATGGGCGCACCAAAATCTCAAAAATCGCCACTAAAGGACTTATCCATGTAACCAAATACCACCTGTTCCCCAAAAATGTATTGAAGTAAAATAATAATAATAGTAATAATTACTTCATTAGTATAAAAGCCCTTTCTTCAGTTGAAGATGAATTTTTCTTCTTTAAGGTCATACAACAGCCTAACTTTGAACAAGCCTATGCACTAAATAAAAAAAAGCCAGGTGTGTTGGTCTTGGATAGGTCTTAAGCTTGGAAAATATTGCTTTAACCCTTTCTCATTATCCAGTGCACAACAAAAACAGACTTCTGTGTATGGCTAGATACGAGAACACTTTGATGTCTGGTATGATCTGACCAGTTGATAAAAGAAGGGGTAATTTTCACTAAGAAAAATGTTCCATGTTATTATCCATCTGTTTGAGATGAAAAGTTTATGTCTAGGGAGTTCACAGATAGGGTTGTGAGCCTTTGCATACATCACAAATCTGCGGATGACTTGGTGATGAGTAAGTTTGTTGCTGTGGCAGATGGGGCCTCATTTTTTTTAATAAGATGCTTAACAGCTACACTCAACTTTTTTCTTCTTGTTTATTCAATTACTGCTTTTGATGGAATTTGGAAAAGGTAGAGGCTCCCTGAGTACAGGGAATACCTTGGCCTAGTCATGGGCAAAAGAAAAAAATGTCTAGTGTGCTCCCTGACTGGGATTATGACAGGCCTGGCCAAACACTGGTGTGAATCTGGATCCAGATATGCTTCTAAAACCTGCATACAGTACTGGTAAAGCAAGAAATCTGAGCCAGTGTTCTAGATCCCTCTTTTCTCAAGGGCATAAGATGTTTTATCTAGTGTAAAGCTTAGAATTACAAAAATGCCAGAGTTGAATATGACACTAAAGATAAACTCCCATCTAATTAATTAATTATATCACATTTATACAGATACAGAACTCCTCAGCTATCATAAATCAAAACTGCTTTTCCTTATTATCATTATTGTCGTCTCATTAAAAACCACACAGAACAAAAACACAGGAGATACATTGCAATAAAGTTTTACTGCATTGTTTGATAAAGTGAAAAGCAGAGGCATATTTGGAGTCAGTTCTTTTTTGTATGTGTGGTAAAATTCAGCTGTGAATCTTTCTGGTCCTAGACTTTTTGTTGTTGGAAGATTTTTTTTGTTTGTTTGTTACCGAGACAATGTTACTATTATTGTTTTGCTCAGAATTTCTGTTTTACTCCGCTTCAATCTTGGGAGTTTGTATGTTTCCAGGAATTTATCCATTTCCTCCAGGTTTTCTAGTCTGTGTATGTAGAGATGCTCATAGTAATCTCTGATGATCTTTTGTATTTCTCTGGTATCAGTTGAAAAATCACCTTTATAATTTCTGATTGTGTTTATTTAATTTCCTTTCTTTTTTCTTCATTAGTAAAGATGGCAGTCTATCAATTTTGTTTATCCTTTCAAATCACAATTATTATTATTATTATTTTTTGAGACAGAGTCTTGCTCCATCACCCAGGCTGGAGTGCAGTGATGCAATCTCGGCTCACTGCAAGCTCTGTCTTCCAGGTTCATGCCATTCTCCTGCCTCAGCCTCCCTAGTAGCTGGGACTACAGGCACTGGCCACCACGCCCAGCTAATTTTTTTGTATTTTTAGTAGAGACGGGGTTTCACTATGTTAGCCAGGATGGCCTCGATCTCCTGACCTTGTGATCCGCCCATCTCAGCCTCCCAAAGTGCTGGGATTACAGGTGTGCGCCACTGTGCCCAGCTCAAATCAGAAATTTTTAACTTCATTAATCCTTCGTATGTTTTTCTGGTCTCAATCTCATTGAGTTCCACTCTACTCTTTTTTTTTTTTTTTTTTTTTTTTTTCTGCTAACTTTGGGTTTGGATTATTCTTCTTTTTCTAGTTTTTTGAGATTCTATGTTAAGTTATTAATTTTGTGCTTTTCTCTTTTTGATGTAGACATTTAACACTATAAACTTTCACCTTAGCACTGCTTTTGCTGTATCCCAGAAATTTTGGTATGTTGTGTCTCTTTTCATTGATTTCAAAAATTTTTAAATTTCTTTCTTAATTTCATTATTTATTCAAAGATTATTCAAGAGCAGATTGTTTAATTTCCATGCACTTGCATAGTTGTGAGAGTTCTTTTTGGTATTAATTTCTAGCTTTATTCCACTGCTATCTGAGAAGATACTTGATATGATTTCAATTTTTAAAACATTTATTGAGACTTACATTGTCCCAAGCATATGTTCTATGTTGGGGGATGTTCCATAAGAAGAACGTAAGCTCTGCAGTTGTTGGGCAAAATGTTCTGTAAATGTCTGTTAGGTCCATTTGGTCATGAGTCCAATTTATCCATAGTTTCTTTGTTGATGTTTCTGCCTTGATGATCTGTTCAGTGTTGTCAGTGAAGTGTTGAAGTCCTTCACTATTATTATATTGCTCTTTATCTCTTTCATTAAGTCAGTTTTTTTGTTTGTTTTATAATTCTGGGTGCTGTCACATAGGATGCATATTTAGGACTGAAATATCTTCCCATTGAATGGATCCCTATATTATTATGTCATGACTTTCTTTATCTTGCTTTTTACTGTTATCGGTTTACAGTCTGTTTTGTCTGATATAAATATAGACACTCCTGCACAGTTTTGGTTTCTGTTTGTATGAAATTTCTTTTTCCATCCCTTTGTCTTGTATCTGTAAATCTTTACAAGTTAGATAGGTTTCTTGTAAGCATCACATAGTAGGATCTTGTTTTTTATCCATTCCACCGGTCTGTGTCTTTTAAGTGGAGCATTTAGTTCATTTACATTCAAGGTTACTATTGTTATGTGAGGTTTTGTTCCCATTACAATGTTAATTGTTTCCTAGTTGCTTTGTAGTCTCAATTGTGTAATTGGTTCATAAGACCTGTGATTTTTATGCTTTTGGGTGTTGTTATGATGGTGAGTATTGCCCTTTTGTTTTCGTGTTTAAAACTCGGAGCATTTCTTGTAGAACCAGTTTAGTGTGATAAATTTACTTAGCATTTGCTTATCTGTAAAAGACTGTTTCTCCTTCATTGATGAAGCTTCATTTAGCAGGATACAAAATTCTTGGCTCACAGGTTTTTTCTTTGAGAAAAGTGAGAATAGGACCCCAATCTCTTCTGGCTTATAAGGTTTCTGCTGAGAATTCTGCTATTAGTCTGATGGGATTTCCTTTAGAGGTAATTAGACACTTCTATCTTGCTACTTTTAGGTTTTTTTTTTTTTTTTTTTTTTTTTTTTTTTTTTTTTTTTTTTTTTTCATGTTGACTTTGGATAGTATGATGGCTATATGCCTTGATGGAGTTCATTTTGCAAAGTATTTTCCAGAGGTTCTTTGATCGTCTTTTATTGTGAATTCTAAATCTCTAGCAAGAACAGAGAAATTTTCTTGAATTATTCCCTAAAATAGGTTTTCCAACCTTTTTTTTCTTTTCCCTTGGGAATACCTATAACTTATAGTTTTGCTCACTTTACATAATTCTATATTCCTTGAAGACTTTGTTCATTTTTTACATTCTTTTTTATTTTTGTCTTCAAACTTTAAAATTCTTTCTTCTGTATTGTCTATTCTATTAATGCTTTCAACTGTGTTTTGTAAATCCTTCATGAACTTTTTTGTTTCTAGAAGTTCCAGAAGAGTTTAAATATCTCTTTCTCTGGTAAATTTTTAATTAATATTTTGAATTGTTTTGCTGATTTATTTGTGTTGATTTTCAACTTTCTTTTGGATCTTATTGAGCTTTCTTACAATTCATATTTTGAATTCTTTACCTGTCATTTCAAAAGTTTAATTTTAGTTAGAATCCATTGCTAGAGATCTAGTGTGATCCTTTCAGGGTGTTGAAATGGCCTATTTTTTTATACAGCCAGAGTTCTTATGCTGGTTCCTTTTCACCTGGAGAAGCTGTCACTTCTTATTTTTGCATATACTTTTGTTTGAATGGGACTTTTTCTTTTCACTGTTCGAGAGTGTGACTGTAGCATATGTTGGGTGGGTTCTTTGGCTTTGCTTCTGGGTGCTTTTAAGACGTCAAGGTTCTCTATGAATTATTTTATAAATAGCCTTAGTGGAGTGATTTTCTCAAATACTGGCTGTTTGTAAGTTGTAGTAGCAGTGTACTGGGTATGTGAGCAAGCTCACTGTCTCCTGCAGAGATGGAGAGTTTCTTATGAAGCTTATCTAATTCCTCAGTGGTGTGCACATCTGTCAGTAGGTATTTTATTTGGTTGTACAGTTCCACTTCCCGGCCAGTAGGTGGTGATTTTAGTAGAGGCAGCTGCAGTGGTAGCAGTGGGATTTATGCTTGGCCCTTGTTAATCAGAAGAAATACTCTGATATCCTGGGCGGTGAGTGGGGCTATGGGACTCCCAGGGATCCCCATCTAGTGTTCTACCACTGAGGCAGGTGGAGGGGGCAAAGCTGGGTGTGGCTGCATCAAGCAAACCCTTGACCAGGGTCTCTAACAGCAGGTGCAAGCACTGACCCTGGCAGGGTTTGGCCCTCTAATGGCAGGTGCAGGCACTGAACCTGGAAGGGTTCAGAGTTCAGGCCACTGGGGCAACTTTCCAGGGAGGGATGGAGGTGCTTCTACCATTCCAAAGAACACTATCAATCATTGGGGGACATCCTGGAATCCACAGCCCAGCAGATGGCAGTGGGACTCATCCAGTTCCCATGCCCTCTACCAGATGGGTCTCTCTCCAGTGTCAGGCAGCCAGCAGCAGGCCACAACAGCTAGCCCAGTTCTTAGCTGACTGCATTTAGATCATGAAGACGCCCCAGGCTGAAAGAATCCATGCCTAGGGGCAGAAAGTGTGGCTCTCAGGCTATACTCTTTCCAGTCTGGGAAGGGGTTCCCAGCTCTCCCACAGCAGTGCAAACCATGCCACACTCTCCTCTCAGTTCTGACCATGAAAACATCTCTCTGCCTGATGTCAGTTCACATATCTCATCATCATACCTGTGGATAGTGTGCTTGAGTCCCAGGGGGATGGGACTGGGTCAGCAGACTTGTTCTCAGGCCCCCTGGACTCAAGCACAGATTGTGATAGGCACAGGCTGGTCCAGGGTCAGCAGAATACTCAGGCACTGTGGCTGCACTGCCGCCCTGCTGCCAGGAAGAGCAGGCCCCTCTCCATGGAAACAACCAAGTAGGCAGCTTTGGGGAAGACCTGTAGGCATGAGGCACATGGTTCCAATGTGCCTCAATCTCATAGTAAGCTGCAACAGCTGGCAGCAATATCCATCCCTGGGATGTGTGGGAGCAACAGTCCTCCACTTCCCTCCCTGGTCTTACCCTTTATTTTCTCATTTAATCCTTGCATTGACAACATAAGACAGAATCTGTAATTTGCTCCCATTACAGATGGTAAAACTGAAGCTCAGAGAGGTCAATTAACTTAGCCAAGATCATGAAACCAGGAAGAGGTACAGTAGGGATTGGAATCCAGGCTTTTAACTATGACTAGTTTTAAGCAATGCTGCTGCCTCCTCAGTTGGTACAGGAGGCTTACTAATGGTTTTTTAAATCTAAAATGCATAAATCTAGAAATGTTATGTCTATGTGTAGGATAAATGGGAAAGTGTATGGAAAGATGACAAAAATGGGGGCCAAAATATATAGGATTTAAAATCTGCCTGTGTATAGCTAAAACCACTCAGAGAAAGAAACACATCAGCACCTGATAATAGACGGGCTTATAATATCCTTTTATTACTTTCTTTTACAGAAGGCTAGTCCAGAGCCCACAAGACTTTAATGAGGACTGTGACACTTTACCAGTTATGTGACCTTGAGGAAGACAACCTCTCTGTGACTCAATTTCCTCCTTGGTAAAATCAGGGGACTGAAAGACAGTTATTTTTAAGTCCCTTTCAGCTGTTTCATCTCGTGACTTTATGATGTTAGGAATTTATTTCATTTCTGCCATATGAACTGTCTATTTTTAAGGCAGGCCTGGCTATATAGTTCTTTGAGCTGTCTAATGTAGCTTTGTGCCCGCTACAGTCCAGATCTCCCAGTTTCAATATAGATGTGAATATAAGACTTAATTTCCTCATCTTCTTTTATACACATGAAATATCTCAGAAAACAAATGCCCTTTAATATAGGAATGGTGGGTCGGGCGTGGTGGCTCACGCCTATAATCCCAGCACTTTGGGAGGCCGAGGAGGGTGGATCATGAGGTCAGGAGATTGAGACTATCCTGGCCAACATGGTGAAACCCCATCTCTACTAAAAAAATACAAAAAATTAACTGAGTGTGGTGGTGTGCACCTGTATTCTCAGCTACTCAGGAGGCGGAGCCTGGGGAATCACTTGAGCCTGGGAGGCGGAAGTTGCAGTGAGCCAAGATCGCACCACTGCACTGACAGAGCAAGACTCCATCTAAAATAATAATAATAATATAGGAATGGTTGTAGACCCATATTATGAAATATTATATAGATATTTAACATAGAAAAATGGAATATTTGTGCATAACAAATATGTATATCCAATTTAATTTTTTATACATTTATGTTATAAATATGTATCATACATACAGCAATTCATGATGAATAGTTAAATGAAGAAAATATGTTGCAGATTAATATTTATAGTATAACTGATTTTTGTAAAGAAGCAAGGAAAGAATAAAGAAAATGATGAAGAGAGGGAGCAAAAGGCATAGAGTGAAAGAAAGTAAGAAAGAATTATATATGTTCATCAGTGTCTATATGTGTGAGTTTTTGTGACCAAGAAACTGTTAAGTTTTTCTTTATTTCTTTATAGTTTGACTTTTACAATATGCACGTATTTCTTTTGTAGTAAAATAAGACAAAAAGAAAAAAATCTTAACTCCCAAGAAGATTTAGTTTCATATCCTTTCATGTCCTTTCCTGACTCCTGCTCATCTTCCCCTCTCTCTTCTGTCTTCTCCTCTCTTCTGCATAGAGAATCACTGCTTCCATATATTCATCACCAACTAAGCAGAGTTTTAGTTTTACTTAATAACAGCAAAATAAAATGTCCCCTCCCACATTTTCCCAAAAGCACGCTTTTCTTTTATCATGCTGTTTAATATGCTTTTTCAAAAAGTCCTATTACGGACTGCCTACTGGCCACTGTCCCTGTTGAAAGCCTTCCTCAGGAGTGAATCCCCACTCCAGGAAAGCAGTTATCTGACGTTTTATGTTGCTGGCAAGTTATCACTCTTAAAGCACTGGGATCACCTGTATGTTTACATATTTCAAAGGAAAATGTCTCTTTAACCTTTTTAGAAGAATGTGAAACTATCTTTTTTAGTGTTTGACTCACAAGGAAGATCTGGGAATGTTATTGCAATACACATCAAATCTTTTGTGGTTCATGGAACAAAAGAGAGGTGGGGGGAAAATAGAACAAAAGAAAAACAGCTCATCATATTTTTTTTCAACAATATTTTGATATGTTAAAATCTGTGAGGGGCTGTGCACAGTAGCTCAAGCCTGTAATCCCAGCACTTTGGGAGGTCGAGGCGGTGGATTACTTGATGTCAGGAGGTCTGGACCAGCCTGGCCAGCATTGTGAAGCTCTGTCTCTACTAAAGAATACAAAAATTAGCCGGGCGTGGTGGCTCGGGCCTGTAATCCTAGCTACTCAGGAGGCTGAGGCAGGACAATCGCTTGAACCTGGGCTGATATTGCACTCTTGTGCTCCAGCCTGGGCAAGAAGAGTGAAACTCTGTTTAAAAAAAAAAAAAATTCTGCAAGGAAATGAAGGAAAATTTGATCAGAATGTTAGGATGTTAAAATTAAATGAGAACTTAGAAACCATTGAATTCAGTTCCTATATTTTACAAATAAAAAACATGAAGACCAGATAGGAGAAATTATTTGCACCAAGTCACACAATAAGGTAATAGTAGTGTTGAGATTATGCTCTCCATTTCCTGCCTCTCAATAATGAAGTGAACATACTGGGTTTTGGGTGCAGGGAGACCTGATTTGGAGTCTTAGACCTCCATTCAATAGTTATGTGATATTTTATTTACTAGTGTAAAATAAAAATTGTGATATTTATCTCATAGAATTATTGTGAAAATCAAATGGAATAGTTTATATAAAGAGTACAATGTTTAGAGCACAGAAAGTGTACATAAAACATTAGGTTTAATATCTGTTTTAATGTTCCACCCACTCTGTATATTTTGTTTGCATTTCAGTGATTATCTGTCTTTCTAGTGCATTTTGTCTTGTTCTTACATTTGTGAGGCAAAATAAGGCCATTCAAAATTATCCCTTTATATGACTTAATATGATTTGGTTCTGTGTCTCCACCCAAATCTCTTGTTGAATTATAATTCCCAGTGTTGGGGGAGGGACCTTGTAGGAAGTGATTGGATGGATAAGGGTGGATTTCCCCCTTGCTGTTCTTGTGAAAATGAGTGAGTTCTCAGGGGATCTGATGTTTAAAAGTGTGTGGTGCTTTCCTCTTCACTTGCTTTCTCTCCTGCTGCCATGTTAAGACATGCTTGTTTCTCCTTTGCCCTTCTACTATGATTGTGAGTTTCCTGAGGCCTCCCAGCCATGGTTCCTGTACAGCCTGTGGAACTGTGAGTCAGTTAAACCTCTTTTCTTCATAAATTACCCAATCTCAGGTAGCTCTCTGTAGCATGTGAGAATGGACTAATATACATTGTTCTGGTTTTCTCGTGTTTTTCATGGCCCAGAAACTTTTATACAGTATAGTACTAGAAGTCCTAGCAAAGTAGTTAGGCAAGAAAAAATTTAAATAAAATAATTCAGTTGGAAAGGAAGAAGCAAAATTATCTCTATTTGCAGAAGACATGATCTTATATATAGAACCCTCTAAAGTTTCCACAGGCAGTCTTGTTAGAACTAATAAATTCAGCAGAGTAGCAGGACACCAAATCAACACACAAAATTTAGTTTCATCTCTATACACTAACAATGAACAATCTGAAAAAGAAATTAATAAGATTTTATTTACAATAGCATCAAAAGGAATATAATAGTTAGGAATTAATTTAACCAAGGAGGCAAAAGACTTGTACAATAAAAAGTATAAAAGTGTAGTAAGAGAAATTGAAGACACAAAATAATTGAAAATATATCTCATGCTCATTGATTGAAAGACAATATTGTAATATTGTCAGAATGTCAACACTACCCTGTGGGCAGTCTTATATAGATTTAATGTAATATTGGTATAAATATCAGCAATATTTTTTGCAGAGATTAAAATAAATCCATCCCCAAAATTACATAGAAACTTAAGGACCCCAAATAATCAAAACAATTTTGAAAAAAAAAAAGAACAAAATGTAGCACTCTCACTTCCACATTTCAAAACTTACTACAAAGCTATGGTAATTAAAACAATGTGGCACTGGCATAAAGACGGACATATATACCAATGGAATGGAATATACCAATAGAAAGCCCAGACATAGATACTCACATATATGGTCAAATGATTTTTGGAAAAGGTGTCAAGACCAATGGGGAAAGGACAGTCTTGTCAACAAATGGTGCTGGGAAAACTGGATGTTTACATGGAAAAAATTAATTCTGATGCTCACTTAACATCATATACAAAATTAAAATGAATGAAAGACCTAAACATAAGAGCTGACATATGAAAATGTTTAGAATGAAACATAGGAAAAAGCTATATGACACTTCATTTGGAATAATTTCTTGGATATGACTTCAAACGCACATGCAACAATAAAAAGTAGACAAATTAGACTTCATAACGATTAAAGACTTTGTTTGCATCAAAGGAAACATTCAACAGAGAGAAGGCAATCTACCTACTACAGACTTCAAGAAAATGTTAGCAAATCATATATCTGATAAGAGGTTAATATCCATAATATATCGATAAGTCCTAAAACTCAACAACAACAAAAACCCCAGAACTGATACAAATATGGACAAAGAACTTAGATAGACATTTCTCCAAAGAAAATATACAAATGGCCAGAAAGCATATGAAAAGATGCTCAACATCACTAATTTTAGGGAAATGCAAATCAAACCAATGAGATATCACCTTACACATTAGGAACAATAATATCACAAAAACAAAATAAGCGTTGGCGAGGATGTGGAAAAATTTGAATCCTTGTGCGCTGTTGGAGGAAATGCAAAATTTTACAGTCACTATTGAAAACAGTATGGCAGTTTCTCAAAGACAAAAAATAGATGTATTATATGATGTTGCAATTTTACTTCTGGGCATATACTCAAAAGAATTGGGAACAGGATCTCACAGAGATATTTGTACACCTATGTTCATTGTAGAATTATTCACAATACTTAAGAAGTTGAAGCAACCTAAATGTCCATCAGTGGGTGAATGGATAAAGAAAATGTTATATACATATAATGGAATATTATTCAACCTTAAAAAGGAAAGGAATTCTGACACATGATACAACATGCATGAACATTGAGGACATTATGCTAAGTGAAATAAGCCAGCCACAAAAACACAAATATTGTATGATTCCGTTTATATGAGGTAACTAGAGTAATCAAAATCATAGAGGCAGACCGTGGAATGGTGGTTGCCAAGGACTGGAGGTAGAGGACAGTGAGGAGTTATTGTTTAATGGGTATCAAGTTTTGGTTTTCAAGATGAAAGGAGTTCTGGAGATGGATGTTGCTGATGGTTGTACAACAATATTGATGTGCATAATATAACTGCATGGAACATCTAAAAATGATTAAGATGGTACATTTTATGTAATATGTATTTTACTGTAATAAAAAAGTAAGGGCAACAGATGGAATGTCATTTCCCCACTACTCTAATTTATACTTCATCTTACCCTTATGGTTATGACTGTGTTTATGTTTATGTTTAATTCTGTCAACTTTAGTGGATGTTTTTGTAAACTGCTTTAAAGAAAGATAACTACCTATGCTATTGAAAATCATTCATATTACCTTTGTGGGAATACTGGTTCCCAGAATTACATATATCCCCATGATTGTTGGGCACCTGTTAGCCTCCAACTATTGAACTTAGTCAGAGGAAAAGGAGGGCCAACACAAATGATCTCTGAGTATATCAAAGGATAAAGAACTGGAATCCAGAACCTTAAAGGCCTACTTAAAAGAATTTATACTTTCTGATCAACATTGAATGTCAATTAGTTGCTTGTTTTTCTCCCAAATCTCTGTTTTCTGTTCCACAATCAACAAATTAAGACTCAGACTTCTTGGTGAATATTACTGACACATCAACTCATTTTCATTTAGAATCCTGTTGTTTAATAGCTATATCTTAGCTAATTAAAAGTAGAAACAATCTATGTACCTTTGAGTTATTCTCAGCATTGGGCACAGTACTTAGCACAAAACTCAGTGTTCAATAAACAGGTGTTAAAGGAAGAAATGTTCTAATAGTACATATGCAATGTGTCCCGGTTATCTTTCTGATTTGGTTAAGGTATTTTAGTATATATTATCTAATTTTTTAAGATCTATTTGGCAGGGCTAAAGACTTTTTAGGCCATCTACATATATTTGCATCCAACTATTAGAAGAAAAACTTTAGACCAATTAAATTCAACAGAGTTTAATTGAGCAAAGAATGTTTACAAATCAGGCAGCCTCTAGAACCAGAACACGTTCAGAGTGACTCCAGGGCTGCCACATGGTTGGATAACATTTATAGTCAGAAAAGAAAAGTGATGTACAGAAAATGTAATTGAGGTACAGAAATAGACGAATTGGTTAAAACTGAGTGTTTATTTGAACCTGGTTTGAACAGTTTGGCTACCTCTGGTTGACAGAAGTTGGGCTGCCATAATTAGCTATGATTCTTATCACAACACTAAGTTTCAGGCTACTTACACATCAAGTTGGGTTATAACTCATTATGCATGGAGAAACCCTTGGGCTGAACTTAAAATAGGTAAGAAGGCTGCTTTAGGGCAAACATAATAAAACACCACTTTTAAAAAATAAAAAATAAAATAAACTCGTGTAACTCTTTTCCTGAGACCGTAGATAGGTATTTGGACTTAGACTGCCATTTCACAGGTTTTCCAGTTCTGGCTAATTTTTTGTATTTTATTATAGGTTCAAATCCAAAAGAAAAGAATGCTTTTGCTCCTTTTTTTTCTTTTTTCATTTTGATTAGTTTCTCAAACACCTGGAAAGCTAATGTGGACCACCCAGAGGAACAAGATCTGAAACTTACCAGAAGCTCATGATAGTGTAAGACCAATGATTGAGACTATAGATCTGAATTATTCTTCCATCTCTGCCATTTCGTGGCTGTAATATTGAACATGTCACTTAACCTCCTGTCTCTGTCTTTGTTTACTATGAGTACTATGAAGTTCAAAACAAATAATGCATTTTTTAAACTTTGCATTTCAAAAAATATAAAACATAATGCAAGTGTAAAGCATTGTTACAAAACAAACTTTTATAAAGTAGAGTCTTACAAATTAAACAAAATCTTATGGGTCCTCATGACCACCCACATTGCCATCTGCAAAAGAAAGGAGAAGCTCTTTGTTTTGTTTTATTTTGTTGCTGTATTCTTTGGCAAAAGCAACAACATGCTAGAGCCATAATAGAAGCAGCAATGGTAACAGCAGTCTGTTCAGCCATCAACTATGTCTATAAAATATCTCATACCACCAGTGACCAATAGTTAAAACTCACACTAAAAATCTATGTGCTTAGTTTTTCCTTACCTACCTCAGATTGTCTGCTAAGCATATGGGATGGAAGATCTGAGTGTTTAAATAATTTGATGAAGCAGAACTTTTAGAACAACAGCCTTCTTCTATAATATGAAAGCCGCATCCTTATAATAATCTTCTATGAATTCTTCCTAGAAAATTAATTTTGTGGAATATTGCTGGATGGCACATTTCCTCATTATTAGCCTTCCTAAGAATATCTGAAATAACAGATTTCTTAGCCTGACCTCTTTGGATTGCAAATGATGGAAACCCAACTCAAACCAGCTTGACAAAAAAAGGGAATTTAATGACTCAATTATGAAGTTCAGGATTCATTTAGGCACTGGCCTATTCCTGTGACCTAATACTTCCACATAATTAATTTCACACTAACAATGTGATATCACTGAACAAGGAGTTGGGAAGAGAGGTGCACAATTAGCTTTTGAAAATTAGAACACACCAACTCCAGCACATGTCAACCTATATGCTAGGCATGGTGCTTTGTGCCAAAGCTATGGGGTTAAGTAAAACATGGTCCCTTTCTTGACATAGGGAATTAGAAGGGAAGAAGGGGGCTCTGTAACATTTATTTCAATATCCAGATGCCAGGTACCCAATTCCATTCTCTATTTGTTATAAGAGCTTAGACTCCGAATCCATACTACCTGTGCTTAAATGCCAGTTCTAGTATCTGTTTGATCTTCAGCAAATTACTTAACCTCTCTGTGTCAGTTCCCTAATCTAGAGAAAGGGGATAGTAGTAACATCTCCTTCACAGAGTTGTTTTTGGAATGAAATCAGTCCACACATGTAAAACAGAATAAATTTTCATTCATGGTGACTTCTTATTAAATACTTGCTATTGATACATTTTTATTGCCATTTTCTATTTTCATAAAATCTCTTTGATTTGTGGGTATCAATATCTCCAGTGAAGAAACTGAGAGGTTAAAAGACTTGCCCAAAGACACATATAATATATAATATGATTAAGCTGGTATTTAACTCTAGCTCTATATAATTACAAGTCTCATATGGTTTTACGTTCCACACCAATAACACAGGACTGTTTATCATACGCCTATTCTGAACCACCTACAATACTAGGAGCCTTAAATATATTTTCTAATTTATTATTTACAACAGCACAATGCATCAAAATTTTCTATTTCTACTTTACATATAAGATAACAGGGAATCAGAGAGGTTAAGTGATTCCTGTGGCCATACAGTGAGCTGGGATTTAAACCAAGTCTGCCAGATTTATAGAAATGTGTTCTTAATTACACTGCTAGATGACTTACAACTATTTTAACCATTAGTTTGAGTCATGTTTTTTCATTTTACCCTGAAACAGGATGTGGTGCATGGGTAACATGGTAGGTGTCCTACAAGAGATGAGAATATAATACGTATCAGCAATGGAACGAGGAGAGGGAGAGAGATTTGATTTTCTTTTTTCTTATAGCAGGAGCAGAGAATCCTTCTCTGGATCTTGTTCGATAAATTTTAACAGACTGATGGGGTGGACTGTGCATTTCTTGTAAAGGAGGCAGCCTGAAGAAAAGCATAGAAGCTTGAGAGCATGTGTATGTTTGGTGAATGGCAGCAGATCAGAGAGATATTATGGGATGAACAGGTGAAGATGGAAAAGTTGGCCTTGATCAAGGATTTTTAAGCACATGCTAAGGAATTTGGACTTAATTCTATGCTACTAAGAAGTCACTGAAATTTTTTGAGAAAAGGAATTTAATGAACTGGCTTGTATTTAGAAAAACAAGGATTGTAGTAATATGTAAAAACAGACTGGAGCAGAGGGAGACTGGAGCCAGAAAGATGAGTTATATATTATTCCAATAGTTTCTGCAAGAGATTATGTAAGCTAGAATTAGGGATGGGTTTGAGAGCAATAGATGACTTTGGGAAATACTTAGAAAGTATCGTTAACAGTATTATCTCTGCTAATTAAAAAATAACTCAGCATACAAAGTAACAACATTTTATTGCAACAGATCAGCATTGACTAGAAGACTTTCAGAAGTCTGTATTGACCAACTACTAGAAGTTTTTCAAAACTTACTATTTGCCATGTGCCATTGCAAGCCTTTTATGTGCATTATCAAGTAGTTACTATTATTTCTCTAATTTGCAGATGAGAACAAGAAAGATCAGAGAGGTCAAATAATTTGCTCAGTTACACAGTTAGAGAGCGACGAAGCCCACATTATCTTCTTAGTAACTCACATTATACACAAATCATCACACTGGCTTAGGCCAGGACCTTCTTCTCTGGTGTAGACAGTTGCAATAGCTTCTCAGGAGGTCTTCGTACTTCTCCTTCCTACCTATCTCTTCTTTACTGATCAGCTGGAATAATATTTTTGAAAACATAAACAAAAGTCACTCCTCTGCTCAAAATCTTTCAATGGTTTCCTGCTGTACTTGGAATACAACCCCAAGTCCTTTCCTAGGGCACTAGCCTTGTATTGGCCTTGATCACTGCTCCTGCCCACCTCATACCACTCACCGTTTGGCCATTATAGTCCAACAACATTCACTCATCCACTTTCTCGCAGGCCCTGGAATATTCTAAGCACTTTCCCATCTCAGGTCTCTGCGAATGCTATTTCCTCTACCAATGCTCATCCTCCCATTCTTTATCAACTAAGTTCTCACATATACGTGTTTGATCTCAAGCTGTGTGTGTTTCCTTGTTAGTTGAAGCACTATGCTGAGCCATACTGGAATCCGAGGTAAAAGGAAAAATCAGTAATATTGACTCTGAGTTTATGTAATATTTTGATTTTTTCCCATGATGGAATTTTGCATTAATTTTATTTTAAAATATTGTATTAAAATTTTATTTATCTTGATTACTGAGTATTTTGGTGTCCCCTTAAAATTCTCACCAAAGAAAGTGCCTCGCTCACCTCACCCTTTTCCAGTACTGGTCATTTTCTGTCCCACCAAACTGTAAGTAAGCTTCAGGGGTGCCCGGACCATGCCTGTTTTGTTCACTGCTATACTCACAGTATGCAACAGATTAATTGTCATGGAGAAAGCAACAAATGAAATTTGTTGAAACATTGAATGAAATGTTAGGGATTTCACCAGTAATATTCAAATGTATCATCTCATTTCATCATCATAGTAACTCTGCGATTTGGGTGGTCTCTCCTGTTGTAGATGAAGATAGGGATGTTTAAAGATGTTAAGTAACTTGGCCAATCTAGATACACAATTAATTAGTACATCACAGAGGTAGAATTTGAATCCAAGCCTCTGACTTTACATCCAGGTATTTTCTACCACACCAGCTCCTGTCTGGAGGTTTATTTAAACAAAGGCTGAGTAGGCATTAATCAGGGTTGCAGAAAGAAGTTCTGGATTATACAGGAAGCTGGATGAGTTGACTTCAAGTTCTCTTTAGATACTTAACATTTTGTAATTCTATGATGACCACCTTATAATAAGCTGATTAGAACTTGGTAAAATCAGTTTCTTAATTTGCAAAATGGGAATAATAGTCTGGATCAAACTGACTTGTTTAGAACATTATATAGAATGGTCTGTGTAAATTGCCTAATGCAGTGTTTGTTATAGAGGAGGTAGCACATTTTAGTAATTAATTGTAATAATAACAATAAACAACTTAGGTGAGAGTGAAAAACCTGGAATTTGAGACCAAAATAACTTCTCTTTTGCTCTGTTTCCATGGAAAGTGCCATTTCTCCAGTCGGAAGAAGAGAGTTAGACTCACTGTCTCACTTCTGTACTTGCCTTCCTGATGGGAGGTAGGCCATTCAATCCTGTTTTGAAGTTGAGGATCTTAAGGCGCTGAGAACAGCTTCCAGGACCTCCTAGTTTTTGCCTAGCACTCTTAGCTTCTTTATTTTTCACGTGGAAATAATTCTAATAGACTCCAACCTGGTTCTTTCTGGTCCTTCTTTTCTAGTCACCCAGATGGCCTGACACTTGAGAGGGACAGGGAATAAACATCATCTTACAGAGATATTCTTTCCAGTAAAAGCAGCATTATCTGGAAAACACATGGTGGAGGCAGTGGTAGTAGGGGGAGAAGAATGATGTTTTATCTCCTGATAGTAAAGTCACAATGAGTGTTTCATGAAAGAGGATATGGTTTCAATCAGCTGAGGTTGCATGTGGGAACCTCCTGGCTCCTCTCCTTCACCTTTTCTTATGCCAGAATCTTACTACAAAAAGGCTGAACCGTGACATTGAATTTTATCCAGTGCAGTACTCACCCCTGGGTTCAACTTCATAACCTCTAGCATGATATGGATCTCATAGCAAGCACCCAATAAACACATGTTGAGTGACTGATAAAACATAAGTCTATAACAGACAACTTAACACACATGCTCACAGATTTACAGTCCTCTGGTGTGAGACATGTGTTTAGACACTTTTTCCTTTGGGTTCCCTTTCGTATTTTCGTCCTTCACTTTTCTGGTTCATTTGTTACATCCCCTCCCATTTTTACATATACTTTCATGTGTGTGCACGTGCGCACACACACACACACACCCCTCAGGATCAAAAAGATGTGGAGATGCTATAAATCAATTTTGCTTATATTAAAAGCAAACTGAAGACTAACAACATTCGCAGCAAAATTTCTCATTCTCCTGCTAGTTCATTTGTTTTGAAAATGCAAACAAGGCTTAACCGAGTTTGCTTCATTATCTGGACAATTTAATATTCTGCATCATTTTTAGGATGAGTTGGTAAGACATAGCTGCCTTTTCAAACCTGAGTGAAGCGCACAGAGGAGCACGTTCTGAGACTGGGAGGTAAATAGAGGGAAAATGAGGTGAAAATATGTATAGGCTGGATATTCCTTCTCTGAAATGCTTGGGACGGGAAGTGTTTTGAATTTTGGACTTTGGAATATTTGCATTTTACTTACCAGTTGAGCACCCCAACTTTGAAAATCCGAAATCCAAAATGCTCCAATGAGCATTTCCTTTGAGCACTAGGTTGGTGCTCAAAAAGTTCTGGATTTAGGAGCATTTTAGATTTGGGGTCTTTGAGTTTAGGATGTTCAATATATTTAAAAGGGGTAGCAAGATAGATCAAAGACAGAATGGCATAGCATAGAAAGAGAAATGGAAAGACAGGGTATTATTTATTCAGCTGCCATTGCTAAAGGCAGTGTGATCTGATAGGCAAGCCAAGAAACCCACAATATATTTTATATCACAGTGAATACAAGTATCTAGTAGCCATGGGATGCAGTGGAGGGTATTTAAGATAATATGAAGGCTGTATTATCACGTGGGCAAACAGGAATGGGAGACTCCAGTGTGTGTCTAACTAGGGAGTTCAGGAAATCAGTAACTTGGAGATCCACCAGTGAATAAGTCAATGTGCCCCAAGTTTTGAAGACCAGGCACTTGAAATGGACTGACTGGTGAGATCAAGGCATGTCCCAATCTTGCTGGGAAGTGCACTATAGCTAATTACAAAATCTGGTCACAAATTATTTTCATCTCATTCCCTCTACCCATGCCCTTTGAAATGTAAAGATTGCAGCTCTTCCCATCTATTATCCACCCATTCATTGGACTTATTTTGTCTAATATGTTGCAAGTAGGTGCTTGAAGATGACTTCCTTGTTGGGGCTTGTCTTTTCTCTTGCTGTTGTTAGAGGTCCTGCTGTTATCACCATTTGACAATTTCCAGGCTACCTTATTGTGTGATGAGAGACATATATTTTAATCACCCTTATCACTCAAGCTAGCAAACATCAGCCGACCCCCAGAAGCAGAACCATCTAACTCAGGGTCCCAACCCTTTTGACACCAGGGACTGGTTTTCCGGAAGACAATTTTTCCACAGATCCAGTGGTGGGTCAGAGGAAATGATTTTGGTATGAAACTGTTCTACCTCAGATCATCAGGCATTAGTTAGATTCTCATTCTCATAAGGAGCACACACCTAGAATCCTTGTATGTGCAGTTCACAACAGGGTTCATGCTCCTACGAGAATCTAATGCTGCTGCTGATCTGACAGGAGGTGCAGCTCAGGTGGTAATGCTCACTCACCTGCCACTCGCCTCCTGCTGCATGGTATCAACAGATCCAATGAGAAAACGATGACACTAATGTACTAAGAGTTAACACTTCTCTGGTGTTTTACTACGTACTAGGCATTATTTTAAGTTCCTATCAGGCCGTGGACTGGTACTGGTCAGTGGCCCAGGGGTTAGGGAACTCTGATCTAACTGACCAGCAATTAGTTGCCTTTGGCACACAAGTGAGCTTGGCTATGACCAGCAGAAGAAGCACCCAGCCAAGCAAAGTCCAAATTGTCAACACACAGAATTAAAAACTAAATTAGTGATACTGTTTTCACCTACTAAGTTTCAAAGTGGTTTTCTTCTTTTAAATACATCAAAAAATAACTGATATATTAATTCAAAGTTTTCAGATAGGTCATTAGTCCAGTTCTTTGGGAACAAGAATTCAGTAAACAGAAAATCTCAGTCTTGGGAACAAACCAGGAAGACAGTGGTAAAAAATTGAGTAAACACAAGGACAGATTCTTACATATAAGGCAGAAGCAAGTTTGTGAAATTTTGGAACCTCATATTAGAGCCAGGCAGCTTTAAGTGAACATGTTTAATGATGTAATATGGACTCACATTTGTAAGCAATTCCTGGGTAAGTTCAGAGTTGTTGCTGGGAACTTTCTTGAATTTTTCTACCCATATTTTGTGCCTATTCTTCATAAAAGCTATTCCAAATATTTTTCAAACTCTTCAGATCTCAGACCCTCCTTTGTTTTTCTCTCTCACTTGATGATCTTCCCTCCATGTCACAGAGAAAATGGGAGCAATCACTTAAAAACTCAGTCCATTTTCTACCACCAAAGGTACAGATTTAACCAACTGCATCCAGATTTGCTTCTTGCTCCCCAAAATGATGTAACCTCCACATGCCTGTGGTTAATCCTTCTGTCTGGGCTTTACATCCATCTAGAGGACCTTACCATCTATCTTCTCTTCCTTCTGTGTCTTTGATGTCCTTCCTTTTACTCGGTACTTCTAATCAGAGTGTAAATACACCAATCATTTCCATTTTAAAAAGTTTCCCTTACCCCTGTGTTCTTGAGTGATCCTCCTATTTCTGTCTCCTTCACTCTCAAGCTTTGGGGTAAAGTGGTACACACCGCTGCAGTGTCCTCCCTGCAATTTAGCTTTCAACTGTGTTCAATTGTGTTTTTGCCCTCAACCTCCATGAAATTGCATTCACCTGAAGTTGGAAGCAGAAGGAAGGAACTAAAAAAGAAAGAGCAAATATTTATGATTTAGATAACAGATAATAATTAGAGAAAACAATACAAAATGCACTCAAAGCTGGCAGTTGGGGGAAAACACATTGGTCACTACTTGCTACCAAAATCAAGAAAAATGCATAAACTTTTGTGCTTTCTCTGAAGCACAAAATCACAAAATAAGAAATAATAATCACAGATTTAGAGAAAAATAAAGACTATGATACTCTGCTTAACATTATGCATGTAAATATTTTAAAACTTGATTAAAATAGACATTTATTTAGATAAGTATAAATGATAAGATCTACCTCCAGAAGAAATGGAAAATTTAAACAATATTCATGGAGGAAATAGAAGTTGTCAATGAGCTACCCCTTCCAAAATACACCAGATCCAGATGTTGATAAGAAAATTCTACCAAACATTTAAGGAATTCCTAACTGATCCTGAATGCAAAAATTGCATATATTTTCTAAAAGATTACCTAAGAAAAGGAAATTGGCCGGGCGCGGTGGCTCAAGCCTGTAATCCCAGCACTTTGGGAGGCCGAGATGGGCGGATCACGAGGTCAGGAGATCGAGACCATCCTGGCTAACACGGTGAACCTTGTCTTACTAAAAAAAATACAAAAACTAGCCGGCGAGTGGGCGGGGCGCCTGTAGTACCCAGCTACTCGGGAGCTGAGGCAGGAGAATGGCGTGAACCCGGAAGGCGGACTTGCAGTGAGCTGAGATCCGGCCCACTGCACTCCAGCCTGGGCGACAGAGCGAGAACTCCGTCTCAAAAAAAAAGAAAAAAAAGAAAGAAAAGAAAAGGAAATTATAGATCAAATTAATGTATTAATATCAGTGTGAGAATCCTAAATGAAATATTAACAAATATAATTTAGCCACTAGAAGAGTAATTGCTATTAAATAGATGGGATTTATTCAAGAAATGCAGAATGGGCCCATGGGACTAAATCTAATAATATAATTTATGGTTTAAACAGATCCAATGAGAAAATGATAATATGTTCTAATAGTTAACACTTCTCTGGTGTTTACTATGTACCAGCCATTATGTTAAGCACTTTAAATATGTTAACTCACTTACCAATGTCTCACAGCTTCCATATGAAATGAGAAACATTATTTTCTCCAGTTCATAGATAAAGAAACTGTTAATGAAAGACATTTAAAATTCATCCAGGATTCTATACCCTGATAATTGACAGAGATACTTTCTGCAACCTAGGTAAGTGCCTGACTTCAGTGCACTGCTACCCTTCCATCATCTTCGTTGATCCTGAAATATAATTTGATACAATTCAGCATTCATTCTTGTTTATTAAAATTTACTTCTAAAACAGGGATAGTTGTTTCCTTAATATGATAAAATATATCTATCTTCCTGTTAAAATGCAGGTTGCACTTAATGGAGAAACCATTAGAAACATTCCAACTAAAATAAAGGACAGAGGAAGGATGCTCATTATTATTACCATTATTTAACATTTTTTTTGGATGTACTAGCAAACACAAGGAAACAATAGAACAAAATTTTGAATTGTAAGTTTAGAAAGAAATTATCTTCATGTGAAGATAATATGATTGTTTACCTGGAAAACCCAAAATAGCAATATTTTAAAAATTATAAACTGTAAGATATATCAGGAAGATAGCAGAGGCCCCTTAGCTCAATCATTTCCCAGCCACAAGGGGGTTCCCAAGGAGAGACCAGCAGAACTGCCCAGCTGCATCCAGTCCAAATTGTTGACCCACAGGACTATGAGCAAATAAAATGGTATTGTCTTAAGCCAGTAAATATTTGACTGCTTTATTACCCAGCAAAAATAACTGAAACACAGTATATGACAAACATGGCATATCAAATCAGTGAAGAAAATATTCATTACTTAGTAAATGTATTTGGAGAACTTGGTAGTCATCTAGCAATAAATTAATTCAGATTCATACCTTATTCACACTCTATACTAGGTTAATTCCAAGTAAAATATTCAAATTTGAAAGATGAAACTGTAAGGTACTGTAAGAAATCACGGAAAACTTTTATAACTGTGGGAGTGAGAAGAAGAGCATTCTAACTGTACATTAAACACAAAAATCATAAAATAAAAGATTGATAGATTAACAATGAAAAAATGCAAACTTGCTGCATGGCAGAAAATCATGGGGAAAAAATCAAAAGACAGATTACAAACTGGACAAAATATTTTTTAAACATATCACAGGCAAAGGATTAATTTGATTAATATATAAAGAACTCATGTAAATAATTACAAAAAATGAATAGATTGAACATAAAAAAAAAAAAAAAAAACTTATATGCCAGTAACGGAAAAGGAAATACAAATAGTTTGTAAACATATAAAGACATGAACATAATTATTATATGTTAGTGTTTGTTCATCAGTTATAACAAGTGGACCACCCCAGGTTGGGGGGTGGTGTGCATAATGGGGGAGGCTATGCTTGTGTAGGAGTAGGGGATAAAAGAGAAATATTACACACACACAATCTATGAATCAATAAGGAAAAAAAACCAAAAACAATCAAATGTCACAAATAAACATTCCCTGAAAAGGAAACCCAAATAACACAAATGGCCAATGAATTCATGAGAAGACATATCTGTACTTGTGAAGAAAACACATACTAAAATTACAGTGGTATACCATGTAAGCTCACCATATTGTCAAAACTTAAATTGACACTGACTTTTTGGAAACACCGTGGAATAATGAGAACTCTTATACATGTATTGCCAGTGTGGTTTGGTACCAATATTGTACGAAATAATTTAACATTATCCAGCAAAATTAAAAGAGTGAACACTCCAAAACGGTTATTCCACTCCCAGGAGAAGCACCTATACTACAATAGGACAGGTGAGTAAGAATGTTCATAGCAGAATTCTTCTTCATAGCCAAAAAAAAAAAAAAAAAAAAAAAAAAAAAAAAAACACAAAAAAAAAAAAAAAAAAAAAAACCTCCCAAAAAAAAAAAAATACCAAAACAAACAAAAAACAAAGAATCATCCAAAAAGCAATGGCAACTACCCACATACCTATTTCTTGAAGAAATTAAAAAACAAACTATAGAATAGTACACAGCAGTGAAAAGTATTGCACCATCAAATACAAAAAACATAGATGACTCTCAGAAATAATGTTGAGCCAAAAAAATGTCAGGTTAGTATTTCCTTCTGAAGGAAAGGAAAAAATTGATGTGACTTAGGAAGGCAGCAGAAACTTCAAAAGAATTGTTGACAAATTTTTTTAAGTTGAGTGATGGGTACATGGTTTTTTTATTATTATTCTTTAAACCACAAATAGATGTATAATCACAAATTGTTTTCAATTAAAAATAACAATTAATGGCAGAATAAACCCCCAGGAATTTGTAAACTATTAGAGTTGTCCGATGATCATAAACAGGACTTAGACAAACAAGAGAGCCAGATGGTAAATATTTGTACCTAGGACTAGATGGAATAAAGCAATTAGGTAGCAAATTTTATCATCAGCACATAGCTCTATTCCTGACATAATAGACATTCAGTAAATGTTTGCCGGATGAATGGATGAATAAAAAGTAGGGATTGAAAACCCTTGGGCTGGGACTTGAAAACCACAGGCTTCATTTTATTACTAATGGGAGATAAGGCTTTAGAGGCAGATAGTGGAATGCTTTGAAAATATCCCTTGTGGGATTTAGACCATTAAAAATTCAGAATAATAAAATACTTATCATTGGAGGGAGTCATAGACATAATGAAAACAACTTGTCAATTTATTCAGTCTGGCAGCCTCCTAACCCCTACGTAGACACACAGCTTAATACTTTTATCCATATAGCAGATTGGTTTTAGGAGTATCCTGGGGGAAAATTCAATCTTCATAAGAAAATACTTAACAATGTATTCCTAGAAATACAGCTCTCTTATGTAGCAAGTAGTACTTTATATGTGCAATGTTCTATCAAACACATTGTATCAATTACTTATAGGATTTCTATAATCGTATTCATATTTCATAACTGAGAAAACCAACAAACAGAAAAGCTTAATATATCACATTGTCACAAAAGTAATTATAGAAATATTCAGCTGAGCATGGAGACTGAACTGAGATACTACATTTAAGTGCTAGAATTAAGTGATCTGTGGTTCAGGATACACATGTGTGATCTGCTTAAATTACTTGAAGCTTTAATGTGCAAATGATTCATTTACTGAAGGAAGGTTCTAAACTAGAGGAAATGTGTCTTTGGGATCTGTTACTATGGTGGTTCTGCAGCTGTCTTCTGTGTTATTTATTTATTTTTTTTATTTTTCCATAGGTTATTGGGGTACAGGTGGCATTTTGTTACATGAGTAAGTTCTTTACTGGTGATTTGTGAGCTTTTGGTGCACACATTACCCGAGCAGTATACACAGCACCCTACTTGTAGTCTTTTGTCTCTCACCCCCATTCCATCCTTCCCCCCAAGTCCCCAAAGTCCATTGTATCATTCTTATGCATTTGGTCCTCATAGCTTAGCTCTCACATATCAGTGAGAACATACGATGTTTGGTTTTCCATTCCTGAGTAACTTCACTTAGAATAATAGTCTCCAATCTCATTCAGGTGTGCAAATGCTGTTAATTCATTCCTTTTTATGGCTGAGTAGTATTCCATCATCTATATATACCACAGTTTCTTTATCCACTCGTTGATTGATAGGCATTTGGGTTGGCTCCACCATTTTGCAATTGTGAATTGTGCTGCTATAAACATGCATGTGCAAGTATCTTTTTAGTGTAATGACTCCTTTTTCCCTGGATAGATACCCAGTAGTGGGATTTTTGGATCAAATGGTAGATCTACTTTTAGTTCTTTAAGGAATCTCCACCCTGTTTTCCATAGTGGCTGTACTAGTTTACATTCCCACCAGCAGTGTAGAAGTGTTCCCTGATCACCACATCTATGCCAGCGTCTACTGTTTTTTTGATATTTTTATTACGGATATTCTTGCAGGAATAAGGTGGCATCACATTGTAGTTTTGATTTGCATTTCTTTGATCATAAGTGATGTTGAGCATTTTTTTTCCTGTTTGTTGGCCATTTGTGTATCTTTTTTTGAGATATGTCTCTTCATGCCGTAGCCAACTTTTTGATGAGACTGTTTTTTTCTTACTGATTTTTTTGACTTCATTATAGATTCTGGATATTAATCCTTTGTGTGTGTGTTTTTTTCTTCAGGCTTTTTGCTTTTCTGTGCTGTTTTCTTTCCTTCTCACCATAGATTGTACTCCCTTAGAATCAGGCACCCTGGCAACACCTCATACAAAATAAAACTATCATTCCTTTTCCTCCCATCCTTAACAAAAATTAAAACTGACCCATTTTATCTCCAATCCTTCAGTAATCAGATACATAACTTTTTTTAATCTTTGGTAAACAAACTTCATTTCTTTATTTCTTATTTGTTACTGGTGCTGGCTTAGTATGTCATCTCTCCCAGGAACATCACCACCTTAACAGATGATGGTAGATGATTAGATACTTTATGTTGAGGGATTTGACAAACTGCCTCTCTCCTACCACTGCTAAAATCTAGTATCCCCCCTCAGCTTCCCCGAAATGCTTTTCCTACCTATCACTGGTATAATTCACATGTCAGAGAACCTATTTCAAAAACTAGAATTTCCAGTATGCTAGAAGAAGCTATTCTTCTGTAGAGGAAGCACTTAATAGTTGACCAAGTGTTGGTACTAACCCTTTGGATTCTAGTAACTCTCATTTTGCGTGACACATTTGCTTGTGGTGCCTGAGAGGGCAGACTCAGGGCCAGTCTTTCATGTGGCAGAGTAGTTATGATTCAAGTATGCCATAATGTTCTCCCCGCTCTACCCAGAACTCCCTGATTGCCCTTCCCCCAGAAAGCCCAAAATGTTACACATTAGAAATTCATTCCTTTAGGGTGAAAGACTGTCAGACACACTTAAAAAAATTTCTTGACATTCTTGGAGGAGGTAGAACCTTTAAGTCATTAAAATAAAAGTACTTATTATTTGATTGCTTTCTCACAGGGCAGTAGCCAAGAAGGTTCCCAAGGAAATGTTACAAGTTGAGGGAAGCTAACCTGAGACCAGCCGAGGCTAAGTTTGGAGCATGAGGCACTGCCCAAGGAGGCTACTCTAGTGAAAGCATTGATGAGGTGGCAGAGGAATCAAGACTAACTGAGGAAGTAGGAGATAACTGCCATCTTAAAGGCTGCCAAAGGAAGGGAAGTACTATGGAATGGCCTCATGGAATGACCTCAATGTCTGATGTCATCTGTATCTGTTAGACCCAATGCCTTCCTGTTGACCTGCTCAACATTCCCTAGGAGTCTGGGAAATATGAAAGTGTCCAGAGAATGTCAAGGGGTGTTATACCATAGTCCAAAGGTTAAAAGATAATTTTTTTTTTTAAAAAAGTATAGTGGTGCAAAATCAAGTTTTAATACCAGGAAAAGGGGATGAAGTATGAGGTGTGAAAGGTGATTCTAGTATAGTTCATTTTAGAGTTTTTCATTCTTGCAATTAGCTATTCATTGAGTAAGTGCCTGTACAAATTACTGTGCCAGGTAATGAGACAAACCCAAAGAATAGCAAGACACATGGATATCTAATAAAACTTGAATGTCAACGAGTGATGAAGGTAGTAGGTAGTACAGAAATTCTATGAAAAGAAGTCCCTCTGGGCACTTGTGTGTAGTGAAATAGATAGATGAGTAGAACTTCAAAGTGTTTGAGATTATGTTAAAGAGAAGAGGCAAGAAGGCAATCTGGAAAACAGAAGTAGGCAAGCAAAGGCAGTGAGGTAGCAAAGCATAAGATGTCTTTGGGGGGCAGAGTAAGCTGATGCAAAGAGGTGGTGGTAGTTTTTAGGTGCCTCTGGGATTAGGGCCCACTGCCTAGGTCAAATTCCACCTCTCCCATTGGTGACCGTAGGCAAGAGACATAGCTTCATTGTGATGCAATTTCATCATTTGAAAAGAAATAATAACAGTATCTACCTCATAAGAATGCTCTAAGAAGGGAGAAATATGTTAAATGCTCAGTAAAGTGATGAATACATCTATTTGAAAATTTTATGATTATTTAATATTACTTTTGCTGATTCAGTAATTTATATGTTACCAGTAGGAAATGGAAGTAAAAAGGCAAGATTGTTTCTTAAGTGTTAGATGACAATATCTGGATTTTATTCTGTGGGAAGTGAGGGAGCTTTTGAAAGCATGTCATAATTGGATAAATTTGCCCTGCAGCAAGGGATTGGATATGATCTAAGTGCTGGGTAGAATTGGGATTTGGAGGCTAGAGGAAGAAAGATGGAATGGGAAGCAATGGCTGCAGCTAGCTGATGGATGAGGTAATATGGTCTTGAACTTCAAAATGACAGCAGAGACAAGAAGGAAGTTATAGACGTGAGAGACATTGTAAAAGAAGGAGGGAGAGTGTGTGCTGTCAGTTTGAATCTAGGAAGGAAAACCAAAGTTGGGTCTGATGTTTTGAGCTTTACTAACTGAGACTAGCATGGTGCCAGAATAAAAGGCAGAAAAGGAAGGGAAAAATTGATTTAGGGAAGAAGAGGGGGCATAATTAGTTCAAAAGATAATGTGAAATTTAAGCGAAATGTAACGTAGGCACCTGGAGATGCAGAATGAGAATTCAGGGGAGAGGCTGGCTGGGGATATGTTGTCTTCTGAGTAATGGTAGAGAGCAGGTTGATGGATGACTTCTCTGCAAGCAAAAATGTGAAGGTAAGAGCCTAACCTTAAGACTGAACCTTGGGGATTGTGCAGAGACTTGGTGATTTGGGCTTTAAAAGAATAGCAATATATTATTCTCCTTTGCCATGGGTATGCTGTTACAGAAATATTAGCAATGAGGTATACATATATGCTTTTCATTAACTACTTCTTTCTTTCATTTGTTCATTTATGAACATTCATTACAGTATTTAAACTATCTAATGCTCAGTAACTACTTAACAAATGAATAAAATCCATCGTACTATCAAATCCTACAGAAGAGCTTACCTGCCTCCATATCTCCATGCAGACTGTTATCACCTTTGGGGTGAGCATTGCCCTACCTATGTCTGATATCATTGGTCCATAGCACCATGATCACGCATATTCATGCTGTAGCTTTGGGGTAATTTGATAGCCCTTTTGAGGGGCTCCTCCTTCTTTTTTACTTCACAACTAAACACTTTCATTCAACATTTAAGTATTTTGACTCCATGCCATGTTATGTAATCAATGAGCAGTTTTGGAATGGGCAAGGATACAGTAGGCTGCCTCTAAGAACATGCTCCACTACTCTTGCTCCTTACTCACACTGGCAGGAGTGGTTTCCTAGTGGGACTGTACTTTGCATTTTAACAATATAAATTAGAGCTTGTAATTATAATAGCATAAAATTACCAGCCAAATACTGCTAGTTTTTTTGGCTCATTTGCTCACTTCTTTAAAATAAAACAACTAATTGTTCTTAAGTGCCTAAGCCATACTGAGGCAAAGAGAACATTGTACCCCCTCTCACTTCCCTGAACCAGCCCCCCATCTTTCCTCTATCATCTCCATGGCAACCTCTAAAACAAGCCGTTACAATCCTGACATGGCACCAGGCTGACACCTTGGGCTGGGATTTAATTTTGAGTTATGATCGCGTTAGGAAAACATATGATGTGGTCGTTTGCTTATAGAGAGAGGGGGGAAAATCATAAAACCCTCTTTTTTTATGAGCTGTCGCTTGATTCGTTCCTGGAGCCCCAAGTAGCAAGCTTCTAAATCAATGCGTGCAGCTGTTTTGGCTTCTTGGAGCCCAGCAGGTGTATTGCTCAGCTCAGCTGCCATCTCCCTGCACTCACATAACAAATAATAGCGGCTCACACACCCCAGTCATCTATCAGAGTTACTGCTGGGCCCCGAGAGGCTTCCTTCCCTTCTTCCCTACAACCCTTTATCCTCCTGCTTTCTTTCTTTTCTTTTCTTCTCTTCTTCTTTAGCAGTAGCTGTACTCCATCTATGGATTTTTGTTACACTTTTGGATGCCTTTAGTTGAATAACCTTTGGCTTTTTTGGCAAGAGGAATGAGAGAGAAAGAGGAGAAAACCCACCACAGTGTTTATTTGTGTTTAAAAAAATTAAAACAATAGAAGTATTGTGATTGGTGAAATCAATTAGTCTTCCTAAGCAGTAAAGGCCCACATCTGGTGTGACTTAAGTTAATGTAAGAGAAAGGGTTGCAGAGGCCCAGAGACCTCGCATTCTCATTTCAACAAGTGACAGAGAAGGCATAAAAGGCTAATAATATACTACGGAGATGGCGCGATAAATATTAGGGTGCTTGCCTAGAAGGCAAAATCTTCTTTGGCCCATGATGACCAAATAAATATTCCTTCCTAAGGCTGGCCATCAACTCCAGGGAATTGAAAGGCTGAGTGCCAACTTGAGACTATTCCAATGGGTTAGCAAGATGATTTTCTCAGGGAATTGCAGAGATAAGGGCTTGAACTCCTGAGATTTGGTGGTGGGGCAGGTGAAGACAGATTTGACAACTTGTAGACTCCCAAATCAGAGTGGGTCAATTGAAAGAAGGCTATGGCAATGCCAAGCATGGTAATCAGTGCATAGTTGAGGCTTCTGGATGATTCAAACATATGACTCCGACCTTGACCTTTTAGTAGAGTTGCTAGATTTAGCAAGTAAAAATTCAGGGCACTCAGTTACATTTGAATGTCAACTAAAGATTGAATAATTTTGTACTAGTATAAGTGTGTCCTATCTAATATTTGCACATACTTATACTAAAAATGTGGTGGTTATATAAAATTCAAGTTTTACTAAGTGTCCTGTGCTTTATCTACTTTCTAGGAGCTTGTATTTTTTCAAATGTGATGCCTTCCCCAATGTTTTTCATGTTGTGCTATGGGTCAAAACAAGAAATGTCCATAATGAAAGAATGCCTGCTCTTTTCGGGGAAATCACGCTCATGACTCATCATAGTATTTAATACCCTTCGAATAAAGAGTTATTAAGTAAATCACTTGAAAGTTTATTTTCAAGAATAAGGGTCATTCTTATCTAAAAGAGACAGGAAATATTCCTTCATCATAATGTCCTATTTGCCTGATTCTCAGGGCAAATTATATTTGCTGCTCTGTTTCAGAAATCATTCTGGCATAGGTCCATTTTTTACAAAGTCTGTTCTACATAACACTATGAAAAAAGCATGTAGTGGTGTCCCTCTCTTGGAAGTTTATAGTATGTTTTAGCAAATTAAAGGATCTGGGGAATTTAACATAAAAAAAACCTGTTTATCTTTTTTCCACCCAGAGTTGCTTGATTTGTTTGATTATAGAACAATCTTTTCAAGAAATACCTATTACATCCAGTAGAACTAATTGACTGATTAACTGGTTGACAAATGCTGACTGATGGTTTTGATATGTTTATTTTTCCCCTCAGTCTACGTGATTTTTATCTTCTATTTAAATGTTAACTGACTTCTTCTTCTCATATTTCCTTGCAAGGCTTCTCACATCTTTTCTGAAAGTATGCAACAAAAAATTACAAACAAATAAGTAAATAAATGCCCTGAAGATGTTGATGTGTATCACATATACAAGTCAATATATACACATATGCACAAAATACTTATGAAGGATCTGTGACACAGGATATTTAGAGAAGCACGGTCACTAAAGATACTTCTTTTCCTCTTCCCGCTCTACAAAATTGCTCGTGTGTGTGAGAGTGCCACTACCCCAAAACAAACAGTCCCCTTTTTTCTGCCATTGGCGTCTGCCCCACCACAACCCCTCACCTGGGTGCTGAGCTTGTAGGGTTCTGGTGCTCCCTGCAACCAGTCTCTCCCAGATGTAAAATTCCACTTCAGAGGTGGTCAAGTTAGCAGAAGCACAAAACTTGGGAGTATATTGTATATATGTTACTTAGGAACACTTCAGGAATAAAAGGGGTGAGGATCATGTGTGTTATTATTCTAACAATCTCAATTATTAACTAGCCCTCAGGCAAGACCCCTTGGTACCTAGCAATAATTCCAGCACAATATAAATCTATTTGTCATAGAGATATCTCATTTTAAGGGGGGAAAACCTCTCCTATTTATTCCAAGGCTGATGGCAGGTACCAGAAACCTGAAATGACAGGATAGTCCATGGGTATTTTTATTTTTATTATTTTCTTAAACCAGTTTCCAACAGCTGGTCGCCACTTGCCCCTTGACGTGGACACATAAAAGCAAAGCTTCCAACACTGTGCCAGCCAGGATCAGGGAAGAAACACAGCCCTCATAAATCAAGCCTGCACTGTTGTACAGCTTTAGCTCAATGGAGTTCATGTGTATGGGATAAAGGGTATGAGTTGTGACTGGGAAGAAGAGAGTCTTCCCCCTGCCACCCCCTGGATATAAGCCAGCACCAATCCACACAAAACTTTTGCCATGCCCTCAGTCTCTCAGCGCTGGTCAAATCATTCAGTCAAGATCTCACACTCCTGTGGGCAAAGCTTTCTAGTGCTTCGTCTTGCTCTTTGTAAAGAAGAGCCTGGTCCCAGTTTGAGCTTCAGAAAGAGTGACTCTCAAGGGAGCAGAGCAGAAGAGAGCAGGGCATGGTCCATTACCGACCTGCTGAATTACTAGAGAGAGTGAGGCAGATTGGGGACTTAGTTCTAGGAAGGAGAGGAAAACAGAGGCGTTTCCTAAGGAACAGTAAGACAGGAATAACAGGGCAAGGGTGGAAGGAAAAATGAAAACGACATAAGCACCCCTCAAAATGACTGAACTTCATTCAGGTCAGGGGAATAACTTTCCACAACTCAACTCATGTGGCATTCACAGGACATCATAAGCTAAGTACTAATTTTCAGATAAACTCAGAAAGTTCAAGAGGCCAGTGCAAATGTTAGAAGGACACAGGCGATTTCAGAAATGGAAGTCCCAAAAGGTGGGGTCTCAAAAGGTAACTCCACTATACATAGAGGAAGACTGAATATTGGTTATCCATCCGCATTGCTGGAAGAAAATGATCAGGAACATGTCAGTAGAGTAGCATCCACTGACAAAGCATTCCAAATTCTTCAGCACAAACATCTATCCTCCCAACCCCCACCAACCCCTTGAGCTACTGTTGTTCACGAAAAAGTGGCCCTGATGCTAAAAGGGCCTAAATGTTAATGTAGAGGAGGAAATATTAATAAATGAATTCAGTTCAGTCTGTAATTTAGTCATTCATTCATGTGCTAGAGGGTCATTTCTATGCCATACATTGTGTCGAGTGGCTGGCTGAATAGGGTGGGAGTCCCAGACCTAGCATTCCTGCCACCTCTTAACCCTGTTCTAGCACAGATATGTGAGTGGAGGATGTCAGACTGGGTGCCCCCAGAGAGAAGAGGAAGCAGAGGGAATCAGATTCTAAATAGAGATTAGAAATTACATAATTAACATTAGTCACATATTTTTAGTGCTCTAATATAGTCATGTTCCTCTGCAGCAGTCAGGATGCACTTTGTTATCTTCATTCTCCAGCTGAGAAACTGAAGCTCTGAAGAATTAAAATATCAGCCAAAGGCCACCCAATCTCTTAGTAACAGAACACAGCCTGACTTCATCACCCAATGCCACCTTACTGAAGGGCTTTTCCTTCCTTAAGTGGTTGAGATAAATCAAGGACCTCTTATGCCAGCTTATATCTCTCCACCACTGTTGTTCTCACCAATATTTCCTTTGTGTGGTATTACCAATGGAAAATCAGCAGCTAAAGGAATCAGATCAAAAACATCAAATATCGTAACCCTCCCATGGTAAGCACCCAAACTCAATAACTTTCTGTGACTTGTGAATGATCCTAAGAGAACCTTGATTTTAAAATGGAGGAAAAAAATTAAACCTATAACACATATGTTACAGGAAAGGGGTCCCCATCCAGACCCCAAGAAAGGGTTTTTGCACAAGAAAGAATTCAGGGTGAGTCCATAAAATGAAAGCAAGTTTATTAAGAAAGTAAAGGAATAAAAGAATGACAAAGGAGACCTGAGGGCTGCTGATTGCCCATTTTATGGTTATTTCTTAATGATACGCTAAACAAGGGGTGGATTATTCATGCCTCCCCTTTTGAGACCATATAGGATAAATTCCTGATGTTGCCATGGCATTTGTAAACTGTCATGGTGTTGGTGGGAGCATAGCACTGAGGACAACCTGAGGTCACTCTCGTTGCCATCTTGGTTATGGTGGGTATTAGCTGGCTTCTTTACTGCAACCTGTTTTGTCAGCAAGATCATTATCACCTGTATCTTGTGTCGACCTATCTCATCCTGTGACTTGGAATGCCTAACCATATGGGAATGCAGCCCAGTAGGTCTCAGCCTCATTTTACCCAGCTCCTACACAAGATGGAGTTGCTCTGGTTCAAACGCCTCTGACACATATAATCCTTATTCCTTTGTGCCATTTAAGAGGAAACTCTACTGCATCCGACATAGGCCAGAACATAAGCATCATGGTATGGGAAAATATTTAATTATAAATAGTGAATTTGATAATAGAGGAAAAGTAATATCATAAAACTCACTGATGCTAGTTTAAAAAATATTCAGTATTCTAACTTTTTAAACAGGCAGTTTCAAAACTTAATTATCTTTATACACAGTCTCTAATCTTAAAAAATAAAATAGTGAATAACTCTGACAACCTAAGATGTCTCATACTAACTTAAAGTTTGAAACAATATTGAAAAGAAACATCATGCATTTCTTGTAATTGAAACAGGGGCAAGTTATCTATTTTTTAATTATAAAAATACACTTACATGTTTTCTCATCTGTAAACTGTGAATAATAATGTGTCTCTATCCTTCAGGCCAGATGAGTGTCGGAGGGTCTAGAAGGTATTTTGACACTCTTTGACAGTATAAGAGAGAGCTTTGCTTTCTTGCTTTCTTTTTTTTTTTAGTATTATATTTTAAGTTCTAGGGTACATGTGCACAATGTGCAGATTTGTTACATATGTATACATGTGCCATGTTGGTGTGCTGCACCCATTAACTTGTCATTGACATTAGGCATATCTCCTAATGCTGTCCCTCCCCCCTCCTCCCTCCCCATGATAGGCCCCAGGGTGTGATGTTCCCCTTCCTGAGTCCAAGTGAGCTCATTGTTCAGTTCCCACCTATGAGTGAGAACATGCGGTGTTTGGTTTTCTCTTCTTGTGATAGTTTGCTAAGAATGATGGTTTCCAGCTGCATCCATGTCCCTACAAAGGACGCAAACTCATCCTTTTTTATGGCTGCATAGTATATTCCA
>NW_016804657.1:9012675-9016575 GCF_001698545.2 Rhinopithecus bieti
GATGTTCATCAGGGATATTGGTCTAAAATTCTCTTTTTTTGTTGTGTTTCTGTCAGGCTTTGGTATCAGGATAATGTTGACCTCGTAAAATGAGTGAGGGAGGATTCCCTCTTTTTCCATTGCTTGGAATACTTTCAGAAGGAATGGTATCAGCTCCTTCTTGTACCTCTGGTAGAATTCGGCTGCGAATCTGTCTGGTCCTGGACTTTATTGTCTGTTTGATTATGGGAGCTGTTAATCTAACATTCTACTCCAGTCTTACCTCTTAAAATTCCAGTAAATAAAAATTTCTGTGAATTGGAGAGGGTAATTCAGAGGTCAGTGGGTATTTACAAAAATAATACAAGAAAAGAGAGATTTTTTAAATCTTCTTCTGTCATAATTTTTATGACAATGATCACATAGTCAATTCTTTCCATTCACTTCCTGCTCTGGTTCTTAAGCTTCTCACCTCCAATTATCTTGTCTCCCACTCTTCTTCAGCCACTGACACACATGTTCACCCCTATGTCCGGTCATTATCAATAACTGAACACCCAGTATATTCTCAATTTTAGCTATGCAACTCTCCAAACAGTAGCTTCTAGCTCTCCATCTTATTTACTTTAGTACACTGACTCTTATCAATTTTTAATTTCACTAATACAAAAACAAAACAAAACAAAGAAACAAAACTTTGGATTTTCAACTTTCCTCTATCTTTGTATTTAAAATGTTTGTCCCTCCTAACCCAGTAAGTTTTTTTTAGTTTACTAAAAGTTTTAGAACCTTATCACCTCAGCTCCCTCCTAACCCAGTTTAGATACTCTGGGTTATCTTTATAATCACTGCTTTGTATAACACTGCTAACTCCCTTTGTCAACTCTACATTTATCATATCCTGTCAGACAAATTTCAACAATGATTAAATTAGGAACTCTGCCTACTCCACACCTGCCTTTATGCAGCTAAATAGATGGAGAAAAGCATATGTGTAAGTTAATAATCTCATTCTAATTTTATGACATGTCATACTAGGAGAACCCTTATGCTACCTTGTAACGCTACAGCATTTCCTTAGACTCTACATTTCTACTTTTATAGATGCTACTGTTAACCTTTTCTTTTCTCCTTTAAACCTCCATTATCCCCTCCTCTAAGTTTTACTCTCTGTTGATGACATTACTCCTGTTTTATTGAGAAAATAAAAACAATCACAAGAGATCCTTTAAGAAAAAAAGAAAGTAGAACTAACAAGTTAATAGTGAGGGGAAACAAAATTTTAAGTGCTTTGTCAAAACATTAACTATATTAAATAAAAATGGATTAAATGCCCCAATATAAAGATAAAGGTGGTCAGAATGAAAAAAATAAACTAAACTACATGCTATTTGCAAGACATATATTTTAAATACAAAATAAAGGAAAGTTGAAATTAAAAGACCTAAGGAAAATAGAGCTTTGAAACATAAACTAAAAATATCTAGTATAGATTTACTAATATCAGACAAAGTACACTTTAAGGAACAAAGCATTACTAAAGACAGATATGTCATAATAATAAAAGCTTAATCCAAAGAATATAATACAATTCTAATTTGTATGCTTCTAAAATACTCTCAAAGCAAATATTGTCAGAAATGAAGAATAAATATAAGTAAGTCTATAATGACAAATATTTTAGCATACCTCTCTCACAGATAGATCTACTATCTAAAATAGTAGGGTATAGAAGATTTTTATAATACAATTAAGAAAATGACATATTAGATATATAGAGAACATTATAACCAACAATTGCAGAGTATTTATAAAAATGATATATGCTGGACCTTAAACAAGGCTCAGAAAATATCAAAGAAATGAAATCATTTAAAGTCCACGTTCCAAACACAGTAGCATTATGTTAGAAATTTCACAACAAAAATGTAACTAGAAAACTGCCATGCTTAGAAATTAAGAAGTTGAACTTCAGGACAACAATGAGACTAAAACAACAACAACAAAAAAGAATTACAATAAAAATTTTAGAATACGTTCATCCAAATGCTACTACCATATAGCAAAGCTTGGATGCAACTAAAACTGTGCTCAGAATGAAGTTTATGCCTGTAACGAGAGCTAAAATCATTTTCCCCTGTATCCATCCTAAAATTAGAAGAAAATCAAGAAAAAAATCAAATTAAACCTGGAGACAGGACACATTAAAGATAAAAAATTAATAAAATAGAAATATAAACATACAATAAAGATGATCAATTACATCAAAAAAATTTTTTGAAAAGACTACAAAATTTGAATTAAATTAAAGCTGTTGTCAAAACTGGTCAAGAAAGAAGTGATAGAAAGGAAAAATGGTCAATAGCAATAATTCAAAGTTAGATATTACTGCAAATTCTATAGAACTTAAAATATAATGCAAGACTATTATGAACAACTTTACGGCAATACATTTGGAAATGTAAATGCAATAGATATTCCTAAACAAACTTTCTAAAACAGGAAAATCTGAGAAGCCGCTTATATTTAAATAATTGAATCTATAATTTCAAATGTATCTGTCCCTAAAGAAAACTTGAGATCTCATTGTCTTCAGCAATGAATTTCACTAAACAATTAAGCAAAATATAACTACTATCTTATATAAGACTTGCCAGAAAGTAGAAAAAGCAAGAAACAATTACCAGCCAGTTTTATGAAGTCAGAATAATTTTGAAACCAAACCATGGCATGGATATTGCACAATATTAAAACTACAAGCTAACTTCACTCATAAACATAAATACAGAAATATTAAACAAAATGTTTATAATTTAAACACAAATTATATGCACCACAAGATACTATAACATAACTAAACTGGGTTTATTCGAGCAATAAAGGAAGGTTCTTGAAATGAGAGAAAAATGGAAAGGCTTGATAAACTTTCCATACACCCTGGCTGATTGGTAGACTGTGTGCCCATCCATTGTAAACCTAAAACTTCATGGAGAAACAATATAAGCTGTGGCAGCCTTGAAAACTGCCTGAACCTTGTTCTATCCAGTGTAAACTCAAATCCATTGACAGAGAGTAGAAGCCCTAGTGGCTGGAAATGCTTCAGCAGTATCTCTTATCAATCATTGACTGGCCACAAACCTCTTCAGAAACAGGGATAATCCCCAGGAAGCAAGGCTAAATTTTTTTAAGTTAACATTATTATTATATATTTTTTTTGAGACGGAGTCTGGCTCTGTTGCCCAGCCTGGAGTGCAGTGGCCGGATCTCAGCTCACTGCAAGCTCCACCTCCACGGTTTATGCCATTCTCCTGCCTCAGCCTCCCGAGTAGCTGGGACTACAGGCGCCCGCCAACTCGCCCGGCTAAGGTTAACATTATTTTAATTGATAAATAATAATTTTATACATTTGTGGGGTACAATGTGATGTTTTGTTTTGTTTTGTTTTGTTTATTATACTTTAAGTTATAGAGTACGTGTGCACAACGTGCAGGTTTGTTACATTTGTATACATGTGCCATGTTGGTGTGCTGCACCCATTAACTTGTCATTTACATTAGGTGTATCTCCTAACGCTGTCCCTTCCCCCTCCCCCCACTCCACGACAGGCCCCAGTGTGTGATGTTCCCCTTCCTGTGTCCAAGTGATCTCATTGTTCAATTCCCACCTATGAGTGAGAACATTTGGTGTTTGTTTTTTTGTCCTTGTGATAGTTTGCTGAGAATGATGGTTTCCAATTTCATCCATGTCCCTACAAAGGACATGAACTCATCCTTTTTTACGGCTGCATAGTATTCCATGGTGTATATGTGCCACATTTTCTTTTCTTTTTTACTTATTTATTTATTTATTTATTTATTTATTTATTTATTTATTTTTTATTTTTTTTTATTATACTTTAAGTTCTAGGGTACATGTGCACAA
>NW_016804657.1:9018157-9024368 GCF_001698545.2 Rhinopithecus bieti
CCCTTCCCCCTTGCGCTTCCAGGTGAGGCGATGCCTCGCCCTGCTTCAGCTCTCGCTGGTCAGGCTGCAGCAGCTGACCAGCACCGATTGTCCGGCACTCCCTAGTGAGATGACCCCAGTACCTCAGTTGAAAATGCAGAAATCACCGGTCTTCTGTGTCGCTCACGCTGGGAGTTGGAGACTGGAGCTGTTCCTATTCGGCCATCTTGCTCCGCCCCCCATGTGCCACATTTTCTTAATCCAGTCTATCATTGATGGACATTTGGGTTGGTTCCAAGTCTTTGCTATTGTGAATAGTGTCACAATAAACATACGTGTGCATGTGTCTTTATAGAAGCATGATTTATAATCCTTAAGTTGATAGGAGTGGTGAGAGATGACATCCCTGTCCTGTGCCAGTTTTCAAAGGGAATGCTTCCAGTTTTTGCCCATTCAGTATGATATTGGCTGTGGGTTTGTCATAAATAGCTCTTATTATTTTGAGATACATACCATCAATACCTAATTTATTGAGAGTTTTTAGCATGAAGGGCTGTTGAGCAAGGCCAAAATTTAAAAGTTAGAATTAAAAAATTAACTCAGCAGGAAGACCAGCAACCAAACATTGTAGGGATGATGGATTCCACAGATCAGTCAAGTTTCATGGGAACAAAATAGCACCCTATCACCCATATACACACATAAACAGCAACAATAACAACACTCAAGTGTAAAAATCAGAACCAAGTTGCTAAATGTTCTGCTTTCAACAAGAAATTGTGAGACACATTAAGAAACAGGAAAGTGTGGGTCATACTTTAAAGTACCCAAGAAAACTGCCTCTGAATGTATTTAGATATTGGATTTAGAAGACAAAGGTTTTGAAGCAATTATTATAAATATGTATAAAGACTAACGGAAACATTTGTAAAGAGTTAAAGGAAAACATGGTGACAATTACTCAACAAATAGGGAATGGTGATAAAACATTGAATATGTCATTAAAAAGAAGAAAAAGGATATTCTAGAACTGAAGGGCACTATATCAAAATACTAAGCTCACCACACAGACTCAACATTTGATTTGAGATGGAAATAGAAATAAGGAATAAACTTGAAGACAGATGAATAGAAATGACACAATCTGAATAAATGTCTTTTGTCATTTATTGTTTCTTTCAAAAGAAAAAAATTGCACAAAGCCTTAATTATAACACCGTATTGTTGAGTTTATAACATAGAGATGTAATATGCATTTGTAAAAAATAGCAGAAGAGGTGTAAAATCTAGGTATATTTAAGTAAAATAGCTGTATTTGGTGTAATTAAGTTATTTCTTTATCTGAAATTGAGGGTGATAAGCTATATATTATAATTCCAAAAGCAAACTTTCAGGTAATAACTCAAAAATATGATTAGAAAATTAACAGAAGAAGTAATATGGTACACTAAAAAATTTTTGTTTGACATGAACACAGTGAAGGAGGAGCAGAGGGATTTAAAAGTTACAAGACATATTAGAAACAAATAAAAATGGCAGATAAAATCCAGCATTTCAATAATTACATTAAATGAGTGTAGACTACTTCAGTCAAGTTAAACTCAATTTTAAGAAACAAGATTCAACTATATGCTGCTTACCAGAGATAAACTTTAAACTCAAGACACAGTTTGAAACTAAAAATACAGAAATAGATATCTCATGCAAACAGTAACCATGAGAGAGCTAAGGTGGCTATCTAATATCAGACAAAATAAACATAAAGACAAGAAATCTTTCTAGAGACAAAGAGGAATATACCATAGTGGTGAAGGATCAATAAATTAGAAAACAATTATAAATATACACACAACAAACAATAAAGAGTAAAATATACAAAGAAAAAATGACAGACAGAATTGAAAAGAAAATAAACAACTCAAAATTACAATTGAAAATATCAGTGTCTCACTTTCTGTAACTGAGGAAACAACTAGAAGAAAAATTAGCAAAGTTATAGAAGATTTGTACAACACTATAACAAATATAACCTAAATGGCAATTAACAAAACATATCACCCAAGTACAAAAGAATTCACATTCTTCTTAAGAACACATAAAATATTCTTCAGGATAAACCATATACTGTGAAAGAAAATAAATCCCAACAAATACAAAGGATTGAAATTCTTTCAAGTATGTCCCCAAACCACAATGCAACTGAATTAAAAACCAATAACAGAAATAAAATCAAAGAGAGCCCTAAATATATAGAAATGAAACAACACATTTCTAAATAACCCAAGGAGCAAAGAAGAAATCATATCAGAAATTAGAAAATATTTTGCATTGAACGAAAGCAAAATCACCACATATTAAAATGTATGGGATATAGCTAAAGCTGTGCTTAGAGGAAAATCTGTAGCTTTAAACACAATATTAAGAAGAAAAAAGTTTTCAAATAAATGTGTTCACCATTTGAAACAAAATAAGAACAAGTTAAATGTAAAGTAAGTCAAAAAAAGGAAATAATAAAGATCAGAGTGGAAATCAATGAAATAGAAAAGAGAAAAACAACATAGAAAAGAAATGAAACTAAAAGTTATGCTTAGAGAAAGGTAAAAAAGAACTGATAAAACTCTAACTAGGCTGGCTAAGATAAAATAAGAGAAGAAAACGTTACCAAATTTGAGAATCAAAGAAGGGATATTACTACCATACCTACAAAAATTAAAAAAATCATAAAAGAATATGAACAAGTCTGTGCCAACAAATTAGACAACTTAGGTGAAATGGAAAATTCCAAGAAACCTACACATTATAAAAATGACCTAAAGTAATAGAAAATCTGGGTAGATCTATTATAAGGAAATAAATTGAACCAGTAATTTAAAATCTTACCAGAATCTAAAACCTAGATTTAGATGGCTTCACTGGTGAATTATTTCAAATATTTAAAGAAAAAGTCCAATTCTACACAAACCTTCTTAGACAATAAAAGAGAAGGAAACACTTCCAAATTCATTTTGTGAAGCCGGTATTGAACAAAGGCAACTACAATAAAAATTTTTTTTAATGTACAGACTAAAATTCTTCATCAACATAGACACAAATATTCTTTATGAAATATTAAACTGAATATAAGAACATAAAAAAGAATTCTACAACATGATCAAGTGGGATTTATTCCAGGAATGCATGGTTGTATATAATTTGAAAATCAATTAATGTAATTCACTAAATTATAGGATAAAAAAAACCACATGATAATCTCGGTATACACAGAAGAAAACCCGTTTGACAAAATTTAGTCCTCATTTATGATAGAAGCTCTCAACCAAAATAGCTAGAGAAGAGATCTGCCTCAATCAGAGTAAAAAGATATCTGTAAAAAATTCCAGCGGGTATCATACTTAATGTTAAATGCCTGAATACATTCTATCTAAGATCAGGAATAAGACAAAGATGTGCATTGTCACTATTTATCTTCAACATTATATTGGAGTTTTTAGCTTATGAAATAACACATAAAAAGAAATAAAAGCCATCCATCTTGAATATATTGAACAGGAAGAAATAAAACTATCTTTTTATCTAGATTACATGATGATCTGTAGTATCAAATCTGATGGTATCTGCAAAAAAGCTAATAGAAGAGGTTAACAAGTTTGCAGGATACAAGATCATTGTACAAAAAAATTAATTATATTTCTATATATTATGAGTGAATAATTAGAAAATGAAACCAAGAAAACAATTTCATTAATAATAATTCCAAAGTAAAATTCTTGGAAATAATTTTAACAAAAGAAGCACAAGATACAAAAAAAATATAGATCATTGCTGAGAGAAATTGAAGATTTAAATAAGTAGAGAAAGATTCCATATTCATGATTTAGAAGACTCAATATTGTGAAGATAATAACTTTGCTAATATTGAATCTATAATTTCAATGCAATTCTAATATAAACACTAGCGGATTTTATTGTAGAAAATGACAAGCTGGTCCTAAAATTTATATGGAAATACTAAAGACCCGGAACAGCAAAACAAGTTTGAAAAAGAAGACTAGAGTTTGAGGACTCACACTAACTGTCTGCAACACTTACAAATCTCTATTAATCAAGGCAATGAGTATAGCTGAAATAATAAACATATGAATCAATGGGACAGAATAGAGATTCTAGAAATAAACACATATGCCTGTGGTCAAATGATTACTTACAAAGGTACCAAAGGAATTTAATGAAAATAAAGCTTTTCATTATCAGTGTGGAATAATTATACACCTATATCCAAAAAAGGAAAAAAGGATATTGAACCATATCTCAACGAAAATTATCTCAAAATGGATCATAGATCTAAATATAAAACATAAACCTATGAAACTTCTAGAAGCACACAGAAGAGAAAATCATTGTGGCCTTCAATCAGGCAAAATTTTAGACACAAAAATCATGAATCAGAAGATTAAAAAAACTTAAGTAAAAATAAATCTGAAGGACATTGGGAAAAAAATAATTCACGAAAATAATTGCAAAACATACATCTGATAAAATTATATAAGGGGCTCTCAAAACTCAATAATAAAATAATTCATTAAAATAAGCAAGTGATTTCAATAGATGCTTCACTAAAATGGATACAGTTAGCAAATAAACAAATGAAAAGATGATCAGCATTATTTATTAGGCAATTTCATATTAAAACCACAATTATATCCCAGTATTTCCTATTGAATGCTGACGTGGATATAGGGCATCTGAAAGTTTCACACACTACTAGTGGAAATGCAAAATAGTTCAGCCACTTTGGAAAACATTTCAGCAGTTTCTAATAAAGTTAAATATAAACTACTTAACAACCCATCAATCTCTCAGCTATTTATTTACTCAAGAGAAATAAAGATACACATTTATATAAAAACCTGTATATGAATATCTAAACATCTAGATAGCTCTATTGACATTTACCAGGAACTGGGGGAAAATAACCAAATATCCATCACCTGGTGAATGGATAAACAAAACTGTGATGGTTCTATCCACACAATGTAATAGTCTTTACACTGAGTGTTTACAATGTAAGTTTCTTTTTATATGTTCATATAATTTATTCCTTTTTATTGCTTTTACTTTATTGCCCAGCATTGGACCAACTGGCAAAAGAGAAACATAAATACAATGTAAACATAAAAATAAATAAATTATAAATACTGGATGTGTGCTCATTAACACATCTCTGTTACATACAGCTGTAGTTTATCACAAAGTGGCTTTTGTTTTTTATTTTTCTCATATTCTAGCTTGGAATTCCTATAGTGAGGTTTGTGGCTGATACTCATGCATGCCCAGAACCTCTGTAAAGTTGCTTTGTTGTTCTCACAAAGCATAAGCTCTGGCACCAGATCCTCTGGATTTCTACCAATGTTTCACTGAGCAAATATAACTAACACTGGTAGCACTGACAATGACTTGATGTTGTACATTCTTTTCTGATCAAAAGAAAAGGATACATGTATTCCACTCTTGTGTTGGGTTCTATAACACACATCTTAAAATAGAGAAGTTGCATACTGATCCCTGCACCACATGTAGCCTATTTTGTGTGTACTTACAGCTCATTTTCCTGGCCATCACATAAGAACTTGGGGCCTAGCCAAGCAATCATCAGAATGACTGAATTATTCTGTGCAAATTGAATACACACTCTGGTGAATGAAGCTTAGATTTTAGATAAACCTCATTTTCTTCAGCCCTTTTCTGCCTCACAATAAGTACTAAGCCAAGAGCCATTTTCCTCCTCATTAGAATAGACTCTTGAATGGCCTGCCCTAATCAGTCCTTGAAACATACCTAGAAATATATATATTTTTTGAGACAAGGTCTTGTTTTCTGTCACCCAGGCTGGAGTGCAGTTCATGATGGCAATTCACTGAAGCCTTGATTTGCCTGACTTAAGCCATCCTCCTACCTCAGCCTCCCAAAGTGCTAGGATTACAGTTATGAATCATTGTATCAGGGCAGAAATATTTTAATCCTACAAAGAACATAACTTTGCCTCAAATTGAAATCACAGTTATATTAATAAAAGTGTATATATACTACCTGCCAAGCACCAAAGTTGCAAAGATGCCTCAAATGGTTTCTTCTAATTCTTTATCTTCCAACAATAAAATCATATAAATACATATATAAAATAAAATAACAGGTGATTAAATTGAGGTATTACAGAGTATAGTAAAACACAAAG
>NW_016804657.1:9024896-9041943 GCF_001698545.2 Rhinopithecus bieti
CTGGGAAAAGAGATCAGAAAAAGCTTAATAGAGTGATTGGATGGGAAAGGACAAGAAGGAGATTCCATATATGAGGAGCAGAAGAGCAACTCATGAAGGTGTAAAGCAACAGATTGCTTTTAATAAAAACCCTATGTAGTATATTATGATTTAGGGGATTTGAGGCAGGTGTAATGAGGAATAAATGCAATGAGAAAAGTAGGAGCAGGATCAGGAAGACTCTTTGTGCAAAATTATTTTAAAACTAGATTGTATAACTGTGATTTTTTTACACTTCTCCTTTGCCTCTCTACACATTGTAAACTGAATAAATGCACAAAAAAGCTTATAAGTGAAAACAGGCACATCTATTGAGATACATAGACCCAAAGGAAAATCAGGAAATAGGCTTTGCTCCAAGATTTTATTCCTGCTCTAATGCAAGCTAATTTCACAATCTTCATCCTCAGGGTGTAAATAAATAGAAGTAGATTTATCTTGATGATATTCATAGGCTCATTTTGACTTTTTGACTTGTTCATATGTGACTATTTCTAAGAAAGGGACAACAATTGTTATTTGTTTTCACCAGGCTCATTCACTTGCTAAGGTTTAGGCCTATTCAATTATTCTTTTCTCTCTAGACTTTTTACGTTAGAAGCACACTTGCATAAGGTTGGCAATTTTCCATGTATGAAATATTTAAAGCAGGAATTTTCTCTCATCACTGTTTTGTTAAGATGAATGGTAAGTTCAAGTGTATTCAGGTTTTGCTTCTTAAAAATAATATAAAATAGGCTGGGTATGGTGGCTCACTCTGTAATCTGAGCATTTTGGGAGGCTGAGGCGGGCAGATTGCTTGAGCCCAGGACTACCAGACCAGCCTGGGAAACAGCCAAACCCCCATCTCTACAAAAAAAACTACAAAAAATTAGCCAGGCATGGTGGCATGTACCTGTAATCCGGGCTACTTGGGAGCCTGAGGTAGGGGGATACCTTGAGCCTGGGAGGCAGATGTTACAGTGAGCCAGTGCCACTGTGACCCAGCCTGGGTGAAAGAGTGAGACCCTGTCTCCAAAAAATAAAAATAAATAATAAATAGAAAGATAATAATATAAACTAATGCCATGCACATAGCAATGATGGTAGTGTGTAATGAACTAAAGTTGACAACAAATCCAATTTTACTCTGAGATTTTCAAACATGTAGTATTATTTTGTTCCACTGATCAAAACACTTCAATGGCTTCTGATCTCATTCAGAAATAAACTAAAGTCTCTACAAGCTCCTACAGGATCTAGACCCTAACTAACTCTCTGATTTTGTCTATCACTATTTAGTCACTCCCTTCAGCACACTCTGGTCTCTTTGCTATTCCTAAGGCATGGCAAGCATTCTCCCACCTTGCCATTTTTAGTCTTGCTGCATACTCTGCTTAAAATTCCGTTTTTCAAAAGGCCCCCAAGTTTTGTTTCCTCCCTTCCTTCAGGTCTCTGTTCATGTGTCTTCTTATCAGTGAGAACTTTACTGAACACACTATATAAAAGAACACACCTATCTACAAACACAAAACAACACACCTATCTACAAACATAAAACAACACACCTATCTACAAACATAAAACTTGTGCAATGACAATCCATCTTTTTGACCTTGTCAACCCTCACTCTAGTAACTAAAATTCTGCCTACAATTCCTTTACCTGCTATTCAGAAATTTATGCCATTGAGATTAATTTACCATCTTCCTTAACAAAAATAATGACAGGTAAGATTTTGCCCTTGCCCAAACTTTAAATATTCACTGGACATTGGAAAATAGGGCTTTAAGAAGGAAATGGGTTTGGATGGAGAATGTGGATAAGTGGGAGGAAACTGAGGGCAGTTACATGATTAAATGTCAATATGAAATGTGCAAGGTGTTCAGGAACCATTTGGCTAGAGCAATGGATTTATGTATGATTACAGTGATGAATAAGGCCACAATATCAAGTTGAGGCTCTGCATGAGGCAAAAATTTTTCAATAGATCAAATAGGCAGAACTAGAGGATACAGGGATCAGTTCTCTCTGTGTTTGTTTATGTCTGTGTTCAGTTGTGCATGTGGATATTTAATGTGGACTAAAGATAGTCCACAATATGAACTATCTTGCTTATTTATTTTTATTTTTTTGAGATGGAGTCTCACTCTGTCGCCCAGGCTGGAGTACAGTGGCACAATCTGGGCTCACCGCAAGCTCTGCCTCCCGGTTCACACCATTCTCCTGCCTCAGCCTCCTGAGTAGCTGGGACTACAGGCGCCCGCCACCACGCCCGGCTAAATTTTTGTATTTTTAGTAGAGACGGGGGTTTCACTGTGTTAGCCAGGATGGTCTCAATCTCCTGAGCTCGTGATCCACCCTCCTCAGCCTCCCAAAGTGCTGGGATTACAGGTGTGTGCCACCGCGCCTGACCAAACTATTTTGCTTATTAATTCATCCTTCTACACTGCTTTTTCTTAAAGAGCAAAAATTGATGAAGGTTTAATTTTACATTCCTGAAAATTTTGATAGGCTTATTTTGTTTTATTTCAGCGTTCCCGTTACTTGATAAATAAACACTCATTTACTTCATCTGTGGGGTTACTAACTCTCCTCCCCATAGAGCATAAACATTTATGTAGCTGCTGTGTGATTGACTGAGAACTCCTTATCCTGTGTGAAACATAATGCAGCACTACTACTCGGAGTATTTTGTTTGCTCTGTCTGTATTCTGGAATAAGAACTAGAGTTCATGTATTTGTTTATTTTTAAAATACATTTTTTTATAAAATCCCCGATTTTTTTATGAGTTGGAGCCATTAATGAGAGTAAAATCAACACAGCCTAGCTCTATAAATTCTAATAGGGCCCTTTCCGTCCAGAGGAGAAGGTGAAAAAACAAGAATTTGGCTTATTTTGTGGCTTTGCGAAGCTTTGTTGACATAGGAAAGGAAGGGAAGCCCCAAGCCAGGGCCTCCCTGAGGGAAATATCTTGTTGCTTCCTGGGGTCTGGCTTCCTGCAGCCGCCAAGTTGTTAACACAAGTGCTGCTGTTCATATCTGTTGGCCCATACGAGTGTGGGAGATGGGGGAGTAGGGGATGGAAGGGGGTGGTTGGAAAGTGATCAGAAGTGGAGGGTGAAGTCTGAGTTCGTCTCTAAGTGTTAATGCAGCTAAGTACTCTCCAGAGTCTCTCATAGCTCATTATGCTTCTAGTTAAGAAACTCCTGTCAGAGAAGTAGTAGCTGTGACCCATGGACCACCCCCTTCTCTGTGACAAGTGGAATTAAGAGGCTGTCCCAGCAACCAGATGATGGGAGCAGAGAGAGGCTTGCATGTAGCCACAGACATGGAAGGAATCAGTTCCCAGGCGGCCTTACGTGGTTACTATCATTTCAACTAAGCTACACTATCCAAGGCAGAGAAAGCTAACTTCCTCTCTATCTCTCAATCTCTCTCTCTCCCCACACACATGTGTGTGTAAAATATACACACATGCATATATTACGTTATATATTGTATATATTTACTAGTTATTTTTGTACCAATAACACACCTAATAGAAAATAAGCTTGGCTGTGAGATTTGTCCCTTTTGTGCTATCTTAGAAAATGAGGAGGGACTGGGAAGGAAATGAATGGAATGAAGGAAGGTACGCACCCAAGAATCTGCCTGGTAATGGCAATAGGGAAAAAGGAAACTCAAATTAAATGAATTTGGATAGGGGGAGCAAAAATCCTGCAACTGTGGAACAAATAGTGCTTTTCTGACCTATAATCTATCCCACATAAGCAGAAGAAAACCAAACCAAACTTGAAGTACTCTGATAGTGGGAGGCCACAGTTCCTGGCACGGTGCCTGGCACCTGGCAGTCTCTGAACAAGTGTTAATCTTTCCTTGTCCCTTCCTTTGTACACTAGTGTGCAGGAGTATGTCTCCAAAAATAAGGACATGTAATGCATACAATTCAAATTTATACAACAGATATATTAGAGGCATAGTATTTATTTTATAAAAGTACTTTTGCCTTCTTTAGCAAATTGATTAATACATTTGGACTATCATTCAACTTACAAGGGTCTGATCTGCACATATTTCAGGAACACACCAGTTACACAAAGTGAGGCAGAACTATAGATGTTTTCCAAATGCGAGTAAATCTAATTTTGGTTAGTCGAATCAGATATTAAATTTCCTTGGAGAGTAGGTTATTTGAAAGGGCCCCAAGGTGAATTCTTTTGGTAAAGCATAAACTCTTTTTGAATGGTGAAAAATTTGTGAAAAACGTGATGACAAGTCTGCCTGGCCAGAAAGAAGTGCTTGTCAGTTTTCCCAAGAGTGGAGTCTAGGCAAAATTCAGGGAGCAGCTAGGGAAGGTAAAGGAAGCAATAGGTTATGGGAGGGAGTGGGCAGATCATCAAGCAAACCTGTATGGATTCCTAACCTAAGCTACAAGATGGATACACAGTTTCCAGACACAGAATCATGCATACATGCATTGTTTATTCTTCAGCCTTTGACATTGGGTTTTCCTGATGCATGTATTACCTGCATTTTAGAAACTGAAAATGCAGTGTTGACTAAATCTGGAGATAACACTACATATGAAGGCAAGACAAATGAAACATTAAACTTTGAAAGAAGATGAGGGCACCCACAGGAGCATGTAGATTAAGAAAAAAGAGAAGAAGGGAAGTCAAACCTCTGGGAAACACTAACAGTTAAAGCATGCTAAAGGAAAAGTAGACTGAGGAGAGGGGAGAGTGGTAATGCAGGATGCAAGTAAAGAGAGACTATTAAGGAGAGAGTAGTCAACTAGGTTAATTGTAGCAGGTACACAAAGTCTAAGGGGTGTCCTCTAAGTTTAGTAGTAATAAGATCCTTGGAGACTGTTAAAAGACTAGTTTAGTGTGGCAGGAAGATGGATATAGGAATAGTTGACCCATGTCTCTCAAATATTAGCTGTTTCAGAGAAGCAATAATAACCAACTGGTGGCACATAAAGACTAGATTCTGGGCCTGGGCACAGTGGCTCACACTTTTATCTCAGTAATTTGGGAGGCAAATGCAGAAAGATCACTTCAGACCAGGATTTCAAGACCAGCCAGGATAGCATAGCGAGACCTCATCACTACGAAAATTTTAAAAATTCACTGCATGTGGTGGCACACGCCTGTAGACCTAGCTACACAGAAGGCTGAGGTGGGAGGAGTGCTTGAGTCCAGGAGTTCAAGATTACAGTGAGCTATGATGGTGCTGCTACTTTCCAGCCTGGGTGACAGAGCAAGACCCTGTCTCTAAAAAAATAAAATAAAATAAAATGGATTTCCTTGGAGAACCTGAAGACAAGATAGTAGTATGGTTCTGTCTAAGAGAAGAGCATATGCTCAGATATACCAGACATGAGTGGGCAAAGATGTTTTGTTGTGGTAAATACAGAGATAACTATGTATTCTTGACTTAATGAAGCATATCAACTTGCCTGCAAAGAAGTGTCCTTGCAAGCAAATTTTAGATTTTTCTCAGAAAACATTCTGAATCTCTTAGTGTTATTCCAAATCCTGGTGATATTGTGATAACCTGAGACTGTAGACAACACTGAGTTCTGGTCTCCTCCACAGTTTCTATGTCCTTGATGCTTAGGAATTTCTAAACCTTTATTAATTGTATGTGTGCATATGTGGTTTATTCATTTGCCATCCATTTATCCATCAAACACGTATTGAAAGCAATCACTAATCTTTAGCACTCAGGGAGATAACCAGGGTGAGTAAGACATGTAACTAAACAACCTGCTAGATAAAATGAAGTAGCAGACAACTTCACATAGGATAGATTTAAATACAAGTTATAAGACCAATATAAGCAAATTCTTAGAAGAATGTAAACAAAACAAAAATTATACCTGATGCAGGGTGTGGGGACTGATTCCAAAAGTTTCAAATACGAAAGTGTGTTAAGATGCCCTTGAAGTTTCCTTGCCTCTCACTATTCTCGCATATTCTGTTTCTCAAATCTTTAAATATTTACAGCCCTCTTTTGAAATCACTTTCCATGCTTTTCAAATCCGATAGAATCCAATACCCGACCTGCTGTAAATGCAAAAATGAATGTATAAGTATTCTCAAGTGAATGTGACATCGTATAGTGTTTGGTGGGCACTGGTGTGTGGGAATACAGTTAGATTCTCTGTCCTATGGCAATGAATGCAATGGACTGTGTTTAAGGTCAGAACACAAGATGCTTCTGATGGATGGGCAGCAACAGTTTGCCCCTGGCCTCCTAGTCATGCTGGGAGAATTTCCAGACAGCACCTCCAAGAGTGAGCATATCCTGTTTCAGCCTGCAAAGGTATCACCATTAATACAAACAGAGCTGACAACCAAAAGGTGATGCAAAACTGCCCAGTGTGGCTTGGGAAGTCAGGAAAGTTGATTAACTGTTATTTCCTGATCTATAAATCATCAATTTCAAACCTCTTTGTGTACTTTCCATAAAATATTGGCTGTGGGCCTTTGTTATAAAAGAGCATTTCATTTTTTACAATGACCTTATAAATAATAATTAACATGGTACAATGAAAGAGTATCCTGTTATAAACTATGCAAAAATAGGGTCACATATTTAACTGCTTTCATAGTTAAGAAACGTGCTACACATGTGTATGCCTATATGTCCTAAGAAGAACTTTATTAAGGTTTCCCATCTTAGAATATTCATTTGCATTAGTTTGCCAATAAAGTTGTTAGGCATCCATAGGAGAAGGAAGATCTTCTCTTTCTCAATTGCCTCTCCTTAAGAACTAATAATAAGAATTCCTACAAAAATAAAAGAGATTACATATGTAGAACACTTTCAAGTTACACTTTTATATTGATCATATCATTTAATTGCCATAATCAGTGAGGTAGGTATCATTACCTCTACTTAAAAGATGAGGAAAGTAAGATTCAAAGAAAATAAGTAACTTTTTCAAGGTCTCACTGCTGATAAATGACAGAAAGAGACTATCTTACAGGAGTTATGATTTTAGTGGCTTCCTATAATATTATGGCTGCCGATTATTTTAAGTGACAATTTATTTTTCTGGGACTTTGAAAAGGGAGATTAAAAGAGGTCTTTACTCAATAAAATGTATTAAAAAGTCACAGATATCATGTAGGAGACATTAAATTAGAAATGAAGGTAGGTTTCAGAAGCCTGGGGAAAAAAAGAATCAGAATTGGAATACTGCCTCAAGGGGTGTAACTGATTTAGGTATTGAGCTTATTGTTCTTTATTAATAGCAGTGTTTTTCTGGAGGGCACTAGATACTTTTCCTTTCTCTCCTTTTATACCACTTATTTAACTATTTTATCTTACAATCTTCTTGTGGTTTAGTTTGCATTAATGCCAAAACATACATTTATTTATTTTATTATTACTTAAAGCACAGTATACCTTTGCTTCATCCTTGTAGATTACAACTAGATAACAGCAACAAAGATTAACATTTTAGACAATCTAGTCATTCCAGAGGTCTGGAGGGTCACATGAATTGCCATATGTCACCAACTGAACCCCAGTCTCTCAACGAGGTGGTCTGAGTTTTGAATCAACTATTCAATGAACAATTTTATTGCAATGTATAGACATGGCTGTACTGTTTTGTATGGAGACATTTCATTTAGAATAGTCTGACCCTAGAACACTAACATTCCTAAACTTAATGGACCATTTATGTGGTCTCCACATTAAAAACTATATAAAACCCATTTTTCTTCATGCCTCTGAAATTATGAAATCAAGGCTGCAAGATTTATTGTCAACAATATACATGGTTTCTATTGCCATAGGTGTTACGTCGCGTAAATAAAGATGCTGTGTATCTCTAAATAGCTCTCAGTTGGTGGCATAATAAAATGTTTTGTGGTCAACAGGAACTGCTGGATGTAATACAGACTTGGAATTCCATGAGAAAGACCAGGAAAAGACATGAAATGCACACTTTTATGAGGCCTAAAATCTGATTTTTGTCTCTGTCACTGACTTCCTATTTGACTCACAGAAAAATTATAAAATTATAAGGTGGAAAAGTCATCTAAATTATCAAGTAGATATACATGCATTTTGTATCCTGCTAACTTCCAAAAGAATTTAATAGAATCATAGATTAAATGCCAGAAATACAGGACATAAAAATAAAATAGATACTAAAATAACTTTTTGAAAGATCTTGAATGTACTGATATTGTAAATGGTTTTGATATTGGGGCATTACCTTTGACTGATTTTTAAGGGGGTAGAATAAAAACAAAGCTAGAAATGCACCCATTCAATAGTCTGTGAAGGTCTCAACCCAGGTTTTCCAATAAAGTGGGGTACTTATTTATTTTAGAGGAGTCAATCTTTTTGTTTAATTGAGTGATATCATTGTGTGTTTTATCACATGTAACATTATGTTTTGATGTTTTACCACACATTGTGGAATGGTTAAATCTAATTCACAGATTCCTTACCTCACCATATTATCATTTTGGGGGGTGAGAGCACTTAACATCCACTCTCCTTACATTTTTCAAGAATACAATATATTGTCATTAACTATAGTAACCTTGCTGTACAATAGATCTCTTGAAATTTATTCCTGTTATGTAACTAAAAGTATGTGTCATTCGGTCAACATCTCTCTTCATCACTCCCCTGTAACCACTCAAGCCTGTGGTAACCGCCATTCTCTACTTCTCTGAAATTAACTTTTTCAGGTTCCACATATGAGTGAGATCGTGCAGTATTTGTCTTACTGTACCTGGTTAATTTAACTTAACATAATGTCCTCCAGGTATATCATGCTGTCATGAAAGGCAGGATTTCATTCTTTTTTGTGGTTGAATGTATTCCATTGTGTGTATATACCACATTTTTAAAATCAGTTCGTTGGCTAATAGACACTTGGGTTGGCTATTGTGAATATTGCTGCAATAAACCTAGGAGTACAGAGATCTTCCAACATACTAATTTGATTTCCTTGAGATATACACCCACTAGTGATATTGTTGGATCATATGGTAGTTCTATTTTTAATTTTTAAAGGAATTTCCATATCGTTTTCCATAATGACTGTCCTAATTTACATTCCCACCAACAATGTATAAGGGCTTTCTTTTCTCTACATCCTCACCAACACATTTATTGTTTGTCTTTTTGATAGTAGCCATTCCAACTGGAGTAAGATGATATCTCATTGTGATTTTGGATTGTATTTCCATGAAGATTAATGACATAGAGCATTTTTAAAATTTTATTATTATTATTACACTTTAAGTTCTAGAGTACATGTGCAGAACGTGCAGGTTTGATACATAGGTATACATGTGCCATGTTGGTTTGCTGCATCCATCAACTTATCATTTACATTAGGTATTTCTTCTAATACTATCCTTCCCCTGCCCTCTATCCCCTGACAGGCCCCAGTGTGCGATGTTCCCTGCCCTGTGTCCAAGTGATCTCATTGTTCAATTCCCAACTATGAGTGAGAACATGTGGTGTTAGGTTTTCTGTCCCTGTGATAGTTTGCTGAGCATGATGGTTTCCAGCTTCATCCATGTCCCTACAAAGGACACGAACTCATCCTTTTTATGGCTGTATAGTATTCCATGGTATATATGTGCCACATTTTCTTAATCCAGTCTATCACTGATGGACATTTGGGTTGGTTCCAACTCCTTGCTATTGTGAATAGTACTGCAATAACATATGTGTGCATGTCTCTTTATAGTAGCATGATTTATAATCCTTTGGGTATATACCCAGTAATGGGATTGCTGGGTCAAATGGTAATTCTAGTTCTAGATCCTTGAGGAATCGCCACACTGTCTTCCACAATGGTTGAACTAATTTAGACTCCCACCAACAGTGTAAAAGCATTCCTATTCCTCCACATCCTCCCCAGCATCTGATGTTTCCTGACTTTTTAATGATTGCCATTCAAACTGGTATGAGATAGTATCTCATTGTGGTTTTGATTTGCATTTCTCTGATGACCAGTGATGATGAACATTTTTTTCATGTGTCTGCTGGCTGCAGAGATGTCTTCTTTTGAGAAGTGTCTGTTCATCCTTTGCCCACTTTTTGATGGGGTTTTCTCTTGTAAATTTGTTTGAATTCTTTGTAGATTCTGGATATTAGCCCTTGTCAAATGGGTAGATTGCAAAAATGTTCTCCCATTCTGTAGGTTGCCTGTTCACTGTGATCGTCATTTCTTTTGCCGTATAGAAGCTCTTTAGGTTCATTAGATCACATTTGTCTATTTTGGCTTTTGTTGCCATTGCTTTTGGTGCCATTGCTTTTGGTGTTTTAGTCCTGAAGTCCTTGTCCATGCCTATGTCCTGAATGATACTGCCTAGGTTTTCTTCTAGGGTTTTTATGGTTTTAGGTCTAACATTTAAGTTTCTAATTCATCTTGAATTAATTTTTGTATAAGGTATAAGGAATGGATCCAGTTTTAGCATTCTACATATGGCTAACCAGTTTTCCCAGCACCGATTATTAAATAGGGAATCCTTTCCCCATTTTTTGTTTTTGTCAGGTTTGTCAAAGATCAGATGGTTGTAGGCGTGTGGTGTTATTTCTGAGGCCTCTGTTCTGTGTCATTGGTCTATATATCTGTTTTGGTGCCAGAACCATGCAGTTTTGGTGACTGTAGCCTTGTAGTATAGTTTGAAGTCAGGTAGCGTGATGCCTCCAGCTTTGTTCCTTTTGCTTAGGATCGTCTTGCCTATACGGGCTCTTTCTCGGTTCCATATGAACTTTAAAGTAGTTTTTTCCAATTCTGTGAAGAAAGTCATTGGTAGCTTGATGGAAATGGCATTGAGTCTATAAATTACTTTGGAAAGTATGGCCATTTTCACGATATTGATTCTTCCTATCCATGAGCATGGAATATTCTTCCATTTGTTTGTGTCCTCTTTTATTTCGTTGAGCAGTGGTTTGTAGTTTTCCTTCACATCCCTCGCAAGTTGGATTCTTAAGTATTTTATACTCTTTGTAGCAATTGTGAATGGGAGTTGACTCATGATTTGGCTCTCTGTTTGTCTGTTAATGGTGTATACAAATGCTGTGATTTTTGCATACCGATTTTGTATCCTGAGACTTAGCTGAAGTTGCTTATCAGCTTAAGGAGATTTTGAGCTGAGACAATGGGGTTTTCTAACTATAAAATCATGTCATCTGCAACAGGGACAATTAGACTTCCTTTTCCTAATTGAATACCCTTTATTTCCTTCTCTTGCCTGATTTCCCTGGTCAGAACTTCCAACACTATGTTGAATAGGAGTGGTGAGAGAGGACATCCTTGTCTTGTGCCAGTTTTCAAAGGGAATGCTTCCAGTTTTTTCCCATTCAGTATGCTCTTGGCTGTGGGTTTGTCATAAATAGCTCTTATTATTATTAGATATATTCCATCAATACGTAGTTTACTGAGAGTTTTTAGCATGAAGTGCTGTTGAATTTTGTCAAAGGCCTTTTCTGCATCTATTGAGATAATCATGTAGTTTTTGTTGTTGGTTCTGTTTATGTGACAGATTACATTTATTGATTTGCATATGTTGAACCAGCCTTGTAACCCACGGATGAAGCTGACTTGGTCATGGTGGATAAGCTTTTTGATGTGCTGCTGGATTTGGTTTGCCAGTATTTTATTGAGGATTTTTGCATCGATGTTCATCAGGGATATTGGTCTAAAATTATCTTTTTCTGTTGTGTCTGCCAGGCTTTGGTATCAGGATGATCCTGGCCNCAGTTAGGCTGCACGGGGGTTAGGGACCCACTTGAAGAGACAGTCTGTCCATTCTCTGGGCTCAAAAGCAGTGCTGGGAGAACCACTGCTCTCTTTAGAGCTGTCATACAGGGACGTTTAAGTCTGCAGAAGCTGTCTGCTGCCTTTTGTTCAGCTATGTTCTGCCCACAGAGGTAGAGTCTGGAGGCAGTAGGCATTGTTGAGTTGTGGTGGGCTCTGCCCAGTTTGAGCTTCCTAGTGGCTTTGTTTACCTACTCAAGCCTCAGCAATTGCAGATGCCCCTCCCCAAGCCAGGCTGCTGCCTTGCAGTTCTATCTCAGACTGCTGTGCTAGTAGTGAGCAAGGCTCTGTGGGCGTGGAACCCACCGAGCCAGGCATGGGAGAGAATCACTTTGTCTGCTGGTTGCTAAGACCTTGGGAAAAGTGCAGTATTTGGACAGGAGTGTCCAGGTTTTCCAGGTAGTCTGTCACGGCTTCCCTTGGCTAGGAAAGGGAAATCCACTGACCCCTTGTGTTTCCCAGGTGAAGTGATGCCCTGACTTGCTTCAGCTTGTCCTCCATGAGCTGCAACCACTGTCCAACCTGTCCCAGTGAGATGAACCAGGTACTTCAGTTGGAAATGCAGAAATCACCTGTCTTCTGCATTGATCATGCTGGGAGCCGCAGACTGCAGCTGTTCCTATTTAGCCATCTTGGAATGCCCCTGACATAACATGTTTTTCATTTACCTGTAGCCATTTGGATGTCTTCTTTGGAGAGGTGTCTGTTCATATCTTTTTGCTTATTTTTAAATCAAGTTTTTTGGATTTTTTGCTATTGAGTTATTTGTGTTCCTTAGATACTTTGGATATTAACCTCTTGTCAGATGTATAATTAGCAAATATCTTCTCTTATTCTGTAGGTTGTCTGTTGACTCTGTTGTTTCCTTTGCTGTTCAGAGACAGTTTGATGTAACACAATTTGTCTGTTTTTGCATTTGCTGCCTGTGCTTTTGAGGTCTTTGAAAAATTACTGTCCACAACAACGTTATAAAACATTTACCCAATGTTTTCTTCCAGGAGTTTTATACTTTTGAGTTTTATAGTTATATAAAAGTTTTATAGTTGCATAGTTTTATAGTTTCAAGTCTTACATTTAAGTCTTTAATCCATTTTGAGTTGATTTTTTAATATGGTGAGAGATAAGGGTCTAATTTCATTGTTCTGTATGTGGATATCCAGTTTTCCCAAAACCATTTATTGAAGAGACTATCATTTCCCAATGTATGTTCTAGACATCTTTGTCAAAAATGAGTTGGATATAAAAGCATGGATTTATATTTGGGCTCTCTGGTCAGTTCCATTGGACTATGTGTCTATTTTTATGCCAGTATCATGCCACTTGGTTACTATAACTTTGTATACTTTTTAAAAAATTCTTCTTTGACAAGTCATGATGAGTATAATATACTTTCACATAAGGCAATATGTTGCCTCCAGCTTTGCTATTTTTGTTGAAGACAGCTTTGAGTACTAAGGGTCTTTTGTGGTTCCCTACACATTTTAGGACTCTTTTCTATTTCTTTGAAGAATGCCATTGTGATTTTGATAGAGATTGCATTAAATCTATAGATATTTTTGGGTAGTATGGACGTTTTAACTGTATTAATTCTTTCAGTCTCTGAACACAGAATATTATTTCATTTATTTGTACCTTTTTCAATTTTTTCAACAATGTTTTATAGTTTTAATTTTATTTCTAGGTATTTTATTTTACTTTTGAAGATGCTGTAAATGGAATTTTCTTAATTTTTTTCAGATAGTTTTCTGATTTTATATGTTGATTTTGAATCCAGGAGCTTTACTGAATTTACTAGTTCTAGCAGTTTTTGGTGGTTTTTAGGGTTTCCTACACATAAGATCACATCATCTGCAAATAGGGACACTTTAACATTCTTCTTTACAATTTAGATGCCTTTTTTTTCTTTTGTTTGCCTAATTGGGTGGATAGGTCTTTTGGTACTATGCTGAACAGAAGCAAAAGCGGATCTCATTATCTTGTCCCAGATCTCAGAGAAAAGACTTTCCATTTTTCCCTGTTTCGTATAAAGTTAGCTGTGGGTTTATCATATATGGCCTTCATTGCTTTTAGGAATGTTCCTTCTATACCCAGTTTTTTGAGGCCTTTTTAACATGGAGAGATGTTTAATTTCATTCAATGCTTTTCATCACCGATTGAAAGGATTATATGCTTGTTTGTTTGTTTGTTTTTGTTCTGGTGATGTGAGGAATCATAATTTTTGATTGGTATATGTTGAATCATCCTTGCATTCCTGAAATGAATGGCATTTAATCATGGTGAATGATCTTTTTTTAATGTGTTGTTTAACTTGGCTTGTAGTATTTTATTGAAAATTTTTGCATTTATGTTTATCTGAGATATTAGCCTGTAGTGTTTTTTGTTGTTGTTGTTGTTGTTGTTCTTGTGTCTTTATCTGGTTTTGACATTACAGTAATGCTGGTCTTGCTATAATTTATTTGGAAGTATTCCCTAGTCTTCTAATTTTGGGGGATAGTTTGACAAGAATTGGTATTCAGGAGTGAAGCCATCTAGTCCTAGGCTTTTCATTGATCAGAGACTTTCTATTACTGCTTTAATCTTGCTACTCATTATTGATCTGTTCAGGTTTTCTATTTCTTCATGGTTCAGTCTTGGTAGGTTGTATGTGTCCAGGAATTTATTCGTTTCTTCTAGATTTTCCAATTTGTTTAACTGTTCATTAGTGTTACGATTCTTTGTATCTGTGGTATTGTAATCTCTTCTTTTTCATGTATGAGTTGCTTTATTTGGGACTTTTCTCTGTTTTTCTTAGGTTAGCTAAAGGATTTTTTGAAAATTTTATTTTCTCAAAATTCAACTTTTCATTTTGTTGACCTCAAATATTATTTGTTTATTTGTGCTCTGAGATGTTATTTTGTTTATTTCTGCTCTGAGCTTTGCTATTTCTCTTTTTCTGCTAATTTTGAGTTCAGTTGGCTCTTGTTTTTACATTCCTTGAGATGCAATTGTAAGTTGTTTATTGAAATCTTTCTTTTTTTGATGTAAGTATATATTGTTATAAACTTCCCTCTTCGAACTGCTTTTAGTGTTTTTCATAAATTTTGGCATATTTTATGTCCATTTTATTTGTCTTAAGAGTTTTAAAATATCCTTTCTTACTTCTTCATTGATTCATTGGTTGTTCAAGAGCATGTTGTTTAATTTCCACATATTTTTAAAATTTCCAGTATTTGTCCTATTATTATTTTTCAGTTGTATACCATTGTTGTCCAAAAGATGCATGACACAAGTTTTTTTCTTCTAAAATGTTCTAAGACTTGCTTTGTAGCTTAACATAATCTATCCTGGAGAATGTTTCATGTGCAGTTGAGAACACTGTGTGTTCTGCAGCTGTTGGATTGAGTATTCTGTAAATGCCTGTTAGGTTCATTTGGTCTAGAATGCAGTTTAAATTAAATATTTCTATATTAATTTTCTGTCCAGGTGATCTTTCCATTGCTAAAAATTAGGTCTTAAACTCCCCAACTATTATTGTATTGCAGTCTATCTCTCCTTTTAAATCTATTAATAGTCACATATATTTCAGTGCTCCAGTGTTGGGTGCATATATGTTTACAATTGCTGTACCCTTTTGCTGAATTTGCCCCTTTATTATAAATACGATGACCTACTTCTTCTCTTTTTACAGATTTTGACTTGAAGCCTATCTTATGTGACATATGTATAGCTATATCTGCTCTGTTTTGATTTTCATTTGCGTGGAATATTTTCCCAACTTTTCACTTTCAGTCTATGTATTTTCTTACAAGTGAAGTGTAGGCAGCATATAGTTGAGTGCTCTTGTTATTTATACCATCAGCCACTCTCTTTTAATTAAAAATGTCAATTCATTTACATTCAAAGTAATTATTAATTTGTAAGAACATACTACTGCCATTTTGTTCATTGTTTTCTAGTTGTTTCATAGATCTTTTTTCCTTTCTTCCTTCTTAGTGTCTTTCTCTGTGGTTAAGTGATATTCTCTAGAAGTATATTTATTCCTTGCTTTTTGTTTTCAGTATATATATTTATCATAGCTTTTGCTTTGTGCTTACCGTGAAGCTTACAAAAAACATAGTTATAACACATTAAATTAAATTGATAACAACTTTCTCTGGTTGCTAAAATAAAATAACCAACAACTGGAAATCCTACTCTACACTTTATTTCCACCTTCACACATACATTTTGAATTTTGATGTCATAATTTATAACTATTTGTAAATAACTTACAAAATATTATTATAACCGTTACAAATTATTGCTTATTCCTTAACCAATTTTGTAGTTTTTATTATTTTTAAGTTTAGTCTTTTAATCTTTATATTAAAGATATAGGTTATTTACATACCATGATTGCAGTATTAGAGTATTTTGAATTCACTCTCATACATACTTGTACCAGTGAATTTTATATCATCAGACATTTTCATGTGTCTCATTAGAGTGCTTTTTTTTTAGTTTAAAATGCTGCCTAGCATTTCTTGTAAGATAGGTCTGGATGGTGATAAACTCCTTCAGCTTTTAGTTTTCTGGGAGAGTCTTTATTTATCCCTCATTTCTGAAAGATAGCTTTGTTGGGTATAGTATTTTCAGTAGACAGTTTTGTTGTTACTTCAGCACTTTAAATACATCATTCCACTCCCTCCTGGCCTGTGAGCTTTCTCCTAAGAAGCATACTGTTAAGCATATTGGAACTTCCCTATATGTTATTTTCTTCTATTCTCTTGCTGATTTCAGGATTTTCTCTTTGTCTTTGATTTTTCAGTTTGATTCTAATATTTCTTGGGGTAGTCTTATTTGAATTGCTTCTAATTGGTGACTTTTGACCTTTTTATATCTAGTATCTTTCCCCAGATTTGAAAAGTTTTCTGCTATTATTTTTTAAAATAAGCTTTCTATCCCTTTGTGTTTCTTTACTCCCTCTTTAACTCCAGTGAGCAAAACTTTGCCCTTTCAGTGTTGTCCCATACATTCTGCATACTTTCTTCATTCCTTTTTTATTTTTTCTTCTATGACTGTATATTTTCAGTTAGACTGTCTTCAAGCTCACTGATTTTTTCTTCTTCTTAATCAATTCTGCTGTTGATACTTTCTATTGCAATTTTTAGTTTATTTGTTGTATTCTTCAGCTCCAGAATTTTTATTTGGTTTTTGTTGTTATTTTAAACTCTCTGTTAAATTTCTTTTTTT
>NW_016804657.1:9042542-9057766 GCF_001698545.2 Rhinopithecus bieti
CGTTGGGTATATACCCAGTAGTGGGATGGCTGGGTCATATGGTACATCTAGTTCTAGATCCTTGAGGAATTGCCATACTGTTTTCCATAATGGTTGAACTAGTTTACAATCCCACCAACAGTGTAAAAGTGTTCCTATTTCTCCACATCCTCTCCAACACCTGTTGTTTCCTGACTTCTTAATGATTGCCATTCTAACTGGTGTGAGATGGTATCTCATTGTGGTTTTGATTTGCATTTCTCTGATGGCGAGTGATGATGAGCATTTTTTCATGTGTCTGTTGGCTGTCTCTGTTAAATTTCTCTGATAAATTTCTGAATTGTTTCTCTGTATTTTATTAAAATTCACCACGCTTCCTCAAGACAGCTATTTTGAACTGTCAGGCAGAACATACATCTGTACCTCTTTAGGGTCAGTTACTGGCATCTTATTTTGTCTGGTTGGTGATGTTATGTTTCTGATTGTTCTTAATCCTTGTGGCTGTTTGTTGATGTATGTGCATTGAATATGTAGGTGTTTTTTGTCTTCAGTCTGTAGTCTGACTTTGTCTGTACCCATCCATCTTTGGGGAGTAGGGTTATCCAGAAATTTTGTGCTGACTGTTTTGGTCTCTTAGTCTTCAACCACTACAGCCATTGCAGTGCAAGAGGGCATGCTAAACTCAGTTCTGCTACTCCTGGCACCAAGGTTTGAGATTTAGTTGCTGTCAGCCCCAACCCCATTTCTGGTTTCAAAATGACTGCTGATGAACTAGCCCTTAAGATGATTCCCTTGGAATAAGACCAGAGTGAGTCTTTGACAAAGGGTTCCAGAATGATGAAGCTGAATGTCCATGTCAATTTACTTTTTCTGTTGTAGAGACAGTAAGTCCAGGGGACTTTACCATGTGTGGTGCTGTGCAGACTCTGGGGATGAATACTGCAGTAAAAGACAATTTGTCCCCTTACTGTCTAAATGTGCATTTTTCCTCAGTTCAACAATCCAAAGGGACATCACAGCTTCACTCCAAGTTCTGGGATGTCTGTTGTGGTAATCTTGCCTCTGGATAGTTACTAGTTGTTGAGAGGAAAAGATGGAGAACTCGTAATCTTCCATTTTGCTAAAGTGACTGCACAAAGGAGTCAATCTTGCTTCCATTTGCCAGGCAGGGAAGGAACTGGATGCTTGCCATTTTCAGTTCCCATTACCTTTATTGCCACATGGTTTAATGAGTTTTTATTCATGGCTGACCCCTCATTGGTTAGGTGATGTAGCATGCTTGAGATTAACAAGTTATGGCTGTGTTTAACTTACATGCCAAAGCTCAGCCATTATTTTTCAAGCATGTCAGTTATTCAAGAGTTGGCTGGGCCTGAGGAAGTTTCTAGCCTCAGCCACAATCTGGGCCATTACCAGCTTTTCTTCAAAAACCCAAATCAATACCAGAATCTTACTTTTGTCCTTATGAATTTAGTTTGGAGCCTTTATTTTCCTTTCTTCCAGTAACTCTCAATTAGGTTATGGTAACATTGAACTTCAAATGAGTCTCTTTTCTTCTCATTCAAGGAAAATTTTTTAAGTTTGTCCACTTCCTTTACAGGAATAAGGATTATGTACCAAGGAACACTGAGACAGGGTGTTTCTTCAAAACCTAAGAGATCACATTAACTATATTTCAGGACAGCAAGTGCCTAACAGACTTTCATTTTATTCATTTCTACAGAAACACTTAGGAATGTCTCCAATCTGCCAGGCACTGTTTTAGACTCCAAGGAAACAGCAATAAATAAATCTGAACAATTTCCTGCAATCATGGGGTTTACAATCTAGTGGAAAAGAATGATGAACAAACATCAAGATAGTTTATGGCTGGTGGTGGTAGATGTGAAAATAAAACAATTGACTATAGAATGAGATGGGTTATTTTAAGTAGGGCTGCCACTGAAGTGACAATTTAACATTGAATAAAGTGAGAAAAAAAGCTATGTGGAATCTGAAGGAAGAAAGTTATAGAAAAATAGCACATGCAGAGTCCTATGTTCAGAGCATGCTTGGCAAGCTCAAATAACAGCAAGCAGTTCAGTGTGTTTGAAGCAGAGTGAGCAAGGGGATGTTGCACATGAGGTCAGAAAGATGGTTGGGGGCAAAAATTGTGGAGTCTTGGAGGTTATGGTAAGAGCTCTAAATTTAACTCTACATGAGCTAAAGCCTTTGAAAGGTTTTGAGGAGAAAACAGACATAATCTGGTTTATATTTTAGAAAAAACCCTCACCATTATAGGGTCTTCAAAAATAATTTGACATGTGGAGTGAAATGTGGGGAATGGGTAGGGCATAGAAGAGAGGACACAGGGAGAATAGTAGAAGTAATTGAGAAAATAAAGGACTCATAATTGACCCTTAGATTTCACATGATGGAGATTACTAGTGACCTTGATGAGAACAGTTTTATTAGACTGGTGGAGACAACAGTTTTCTGTGCAGTCCATGACCCACTGCTTCTTTCATCAACTGGCTTTGAAAGTCTAGTAAAATTCATTCATTCAGCATGACATTGTTTTAACTGGACAATTATTATGTGTCAAGGACCGTGCTTCTTACTAGATATACAATAGATTAATGAAGCATTGGTTTTTTCCCTCATCACCAAATAGCAAACACAGATGAGCAAAATAATAAATTATAACCTGCATTAGTTTCTTCTTGTGTTGCTATAAAGAAATATCTGATACTGGGTAATTTATAAAGAAAAGGGGTTTAATTGGTGCAGGGTTCTCAGGCTGTAAAGAAATCCTGGTGCTGGCATCTGCTTGGCTTTTAATAAGACCTCAGGGAGCTTACAATCATAGTGGAAGGTGAAGGGGAGCCAGCACATCACATGGCAGGAAGGGAGTTACAGAGAGGGGCGGGGAGGTCCTAGATTATTGTAAACAACAAGATCTCTCATGAGCTAACTAAGTGAGAACTTATTCATCACCAAGGGGATGGCACTAAGATTTTCATGAGGGATCCACCCCAGATCCAATATCTTTCACTAGGCTCTGCCTCAAATACTGGGGATTACATCCAAACATGATATTTTGAGAAGACAAGTATCCAAACCATATCATAACCCAATATAGGAAACAGATTATTCTTTTGTTGAAATAAAACATATCCAATATGTGCTCAGTCACGTTTCTTCATGAGGGTTTAAGCCATCTGGAAACTGTCAGAAGCCTACGAAACACATCAAAACAAATATGTTTTTTTTTTTTTTTCTCCCTCAAGTTGTATATTTCTAAAAGGGAACCTAAATCATTAAATGGTTTTACATATAAAAGTCTTACACAATGCAAAGGGATTTTTTTGTTTGTTTTACAACTACTGGCTATTGTCTCATCCCATTCACATAGGATTCATATAGGATGGTGTGGATGTTTCCATTTCATGGAACAGAAGAGAAGGCAACATAAAGAATGAAAATGAGAAATAACTGTGTGGTAGAAAGGACCCTTATAAATCTAGGGCGGGGTCTTTATGTCATCAAATAACACAAGAGCCCAGTAAATCAAGGAAAAGGGCATATTTGAGTGACCACATCATAACCCATTCAAATAAATACCCTAACTGCATTTATTTGAATGTTTTATGTACTCAAGAGAGTGTGTGTATATGTGTGTGTGTTTGTGTGTGTATGTGTGTGTGTTTGTGTCCGTGTGTGTGTATGTGTTTGATGTGTGTATGTGTTTGTATAGGCATACAATTTAATAAGTGTGGCTGTGTTTATTCAAGTATGTAGCATTGCACATATACATACAGCACACATGTGGCTTGAGATCATTCATACCTTCATTCTTAAAAAGGTTGTAAGTAGAAAAATTATACAAACCATAAAATCAAATCATACTAGCTTACATGCATATAAATTCAGAGATGCTTAAAGGAAATTTACAGCTGAAATCACTACCGTGGAACCTGAACCTATGGAATAAACTGAATAACTAGAAATAGCCCATTTAGAAGCACTTAGAATAGTCACAAACATGACTAGAGAGACTGGAAAATCAGATTTATATGAAAATGTTAATGCAACAAGATTACATAATAAGGAAAAGAGCAAAATGAGTAGTTATTACTTTTTGAAATACACAAATTACTTACTTTTGAAATACACAAAAGATGATAACCTACATTTTCTGACAACATAAGAAACACATATAGAAGTAGATACAGAAAATGTCTTATTAAGGATGTTGGTCAAATAGTGAACTATGATACAGAAGTGGAGAGTGAGACTTTACTTCAGTTCATCAGATGTTTTTTAACATGTGAACAATCATGAAGGTACTGAAATTTTTTCTAGGAACTTACTGTCTTTTCTAGTTTCCTATCTTGGCCCTCTAGTGAAGCATGGTAAGCACAGGTTCTCACGACCGCTATGAGAGTAGGAATTGAGGGTAGAGGATTAAAGAACTGACAGCTCCAACTGTTACCTAGTATGTTAAGTAACTGGAATTCTCACACACTGCTGGTAGGAGTAGAAAATGGTACAAATGCTTTGATAAATGGTTTAAGTTGCCATAAAATTAAGCATGCACCTATCCTATAACCCGCCACTTCTACTCTTAGGCATTTTACCTATGAGAAACAAAATCATATACCTACAAAAAAAAAAAAAAAAAAAAAAAAACTTGTGCAAGAATGCTTATAAAACCTTTATTCATATAGAATAAGAACTGGCAACAACCCAAATGCCTACCAATAGGTGAATAAATAAACTAATTGTGATATATTCATAGAGTAGAATATTACTCAGCAGTAAAAAAAAAAAAAAATTCTATGGGTAAATACAACAATGTAGATGAATCTCAAAAGCATTTTTAAGTGAAAGAAACCAGAAACAAAATAGTAAATACTGTATAAGTATAATTCTATTTATATTAAATACAAGAATAGGTAAACTTAATCTATGGTAATGGAAATCAGAATAGTGGGTGCCTATTAGACAGAGGTGGGGGTTGATGGGTCAGGAACAAAGGAAAACTTTTAGGATGATTAAGGTTATGTACACAGGAGTGCATCTGTTAAACCTCATCAAAATGTACACCTAAAATGTGTGCATTTTAGTTCATGTAGATTTTACTTCAATTAAAATAATGAAATGATCAAAACCCTCCAATAGCTTATCATTTCACTTGGAATTAAATTTTTTTTAATGTCCTCTAAGGGCCAGTGCGATCTAAGCTTTCACTGTCTCTTAGACCTTATCTCCTATCAGTCTTCCCTTTGCACGCTCCTTTCCAACTTCACAAGTCTCTTTCCTGATTCGTCGTCAGCATGCTCCTAACTCAAAACCTTATGCTGCTCTTCCTTCTGCTAGGAACCTTTCTCCTCTGTGGATCAGTGTAATCATCTCCCTCATTTACTTCAGATCTTTTTTCAAATGTCACCTCATTAGAGTGCTCCTGAAATATCCTTTCTAAAATATCAACAACTGTCCCCAATGCACACACACTTGCGTGCACACACACACACATTTCATCACTCTTTATCTTTTCTTCCTTTCATAGCACATGTCAATCCAAGACATTACAATATATAGATATTATATGTTTATATATTATATATATTATTGTCTTTCTTTCTCCCTAAAATGAGGAAATCTGCAACCATAACCTTTGTTATTCACTGATGTATCCCCTAGTGCCTAGAAAAATGTCTGTACATACATATTCAATAAATATGTGTTTAATGGCTGAATAATTAAGTGGAGGTTAGATAACTGAAGCAATAGTATAGAGGAGATGCAGACATCTGATGGGAAAGAAAACTAAATATTCCACCTATCCATTGTTGCATAATAAACCTTCCCAAAACTAATAGCTAAAAACAAAACAAAAAAAATTGTTCACAAATCTGCAATTTGGGTAGGGCACAACAGGAACTGCCAGTCTCTGTTCTATGCAGTGTCAGCTCTGGGGTGGCCTGACTGGGGAAATAAGGACGCACTTTCAAGATGATTCATTCATATGCCAGAGTTAGGTGAGCTGGGGCCTCAGTGTTTCCTTAAGGGATCTCTCTACGACTGGCTTCCTCATGGCATTGTGGCTGGGGTCCAAGAACAGGTATCCCAGCAGACAGGAAGTTGAAGCATCACTTCCACATTATCATATCATGTAGGCATTTACAGAATGCCTTACAGAATTATAGAACCCCTTCCAATTCGGTGCAAGGGAATGTAAACTCAACCACCTAATGAGATGAAAGCCAAATAATTTTAGGGTCATTTTTTACAGTCACCACACAAAATAACCTTTCAGCTATGTTCTACTACCCTGGGATTTATAATTCTGCAATTTGCTTTATTGAAGAAGTTTTCAAAAGTCATATGATGTATAACTCCCCAATGCAAATATAAATGATGAATTGATGGGTGCTGACGAGTTGATGGGTGCAGCACACCAACATGGCACAAATATACATATGTAACAAACCTGCACGTTATGCACATGTACCCTAGAACTTAAAGTATAATAAAAAATAAAAATAAAAAAATAAAAAAAGTAATATGAGAGGAATTCACTTAAATGAAAACAATAATATAATCATCATTAATAATACTAATATTAAAGTTCTGATTGTATATGAGGTACTATATCAATATATTCCATATATGATATCACTTTTTTTCTTTTTTTTTTATTTTTATGTTATTTTTGAGACAGAGTCTCACTCTGTTGCCCAGGCTGGAGTGCAATGGCGCAATCTCAGCTCACTGTAGCCCCAGCCTCCTGGGTTCAAGCGATTCTCCTGCCTTAACCTTCAGAGTTCGTGGGATTACAGCGTGCGTCACCACGCCTGGCTAATTTTTGTAGTTTTACTAGAGATGGGGCTTCACCATGTTGGCCAGGCTGATCTCCAACTCCTGACCTCAAGCGATCCACCTGCCTTGGCCTCCCAAAGCACCAGGTTTACAAGTGTGAGCCACTGCACCTGGCCTCTTTTATTTTCAAAATTTAATATTTATATGGCACTTATATAAACCAGGCACTGTTCTTGGTGCATTAAAGATATAACCTAATTTAATTTTTTAACAATCTCATACATTACACGCTGTTATTATTTCCACTCTATAAATTGGAAAACCTAGAATGAAGAGATTAAACACTTGCACAGTCACATAGCCATTGAGGATGGAGTCAGGATTTGAACCTGTAGTCTGACCCTAGAGCCTGCACTTTTAACCACTGTGTTATGCTATCACTTTCTTATTCCATCCAGTAATACTGCAAAGTAAGCACTATTGTGATCTCATTTGACAGAAGAAAAAGCTGAGGTTTAAAGCTGTTATGTGATCTATTCAAAGTCTGTCTACTTACATCCCAATACTGTTGTTAGTATTTTCTTTTTCTTTCTTTACTTTTTTTTTTTTTCTTGATACAGGATCTCACTCTGTTTCCCAGGCTGGAGTGCAGTGGCACTATCTCGGCTCACTGCAACCTCCACCTCCTGGGCTCAAGCCATCCTCCCACCTCAGCCTCCCAAATAGGTGGGACTATAGACACACACCACCACACCCAGCTAATTTTTGTATTTTTAGTAAAGACAGGGTTTTACCATGTTGCCCAGGCTTGTCTCAAGCTCCTGAGCTCAAGCAATCTGCCTGCCTTAGCCTCCCAAAGGGCTGGGATTACAGGTGTAAGCCACCACGCCCGGCCTGTGCCAGTATTTTATATATTGTTTCTAATCCTCACAGCAACATTGCAAGGTAGATGTGTGGAAACTGAGAATCAAATGTTAACTCATTCTACATTACATAGCTAGCAGGAATTGGAGCTGGGATTCAAGCTCAGATGTATGTGGCTGCAAAACCAGGCTTCTTTACCCTGTATTGCTCTCATCTTCAGGTGCAGGGAAATAAGGGAGGAATGGAGAAGTTGATACCATTAATAGAAGAGAGGATCCCTTTCTACACTGTGACTCTGGTTAACCTCTGAGGGTGCTGAGCAGAGATGTCCAGAGATGACAAGATATCTACACAGTATTAGGAAAGATTTCTGGATCTATTGTTAAATCATAAATACCAGCTCTATATTTTTCTGTCTTCCTTGGAGAAATCAGTTTTCTTTTCTTTCTAGGGCATGACCTGTTTTTCATTGCAGCCACCGTCTTCAGCCCAGCTGATAGAGGAGGAAGGTGAAGTGATGAAAGTCAACGTCTACCCAGGGACCTTTTGTGGTTTAGTCAATTAATTGTTGGCTCTGGGGAGAGGGGTTGTGGAAGAAGAGTGAAGAGGAAAGGAAGGAGTGAAAAAAAAAAAAAAGAAATCAACTAATCTCCCACACCTGTCAGGGTTCTTCTCAACTTTTCCTATGAAGATGTCCCCTGTGGCCCATTTAGAGCCATTTACCAAACCTTTTTTGAGATTTCTTTGATTTTAACATCTGTTTTCCTCTTTCTTTCCTGCATAGTCCTATGCTTCCAGGATGCATGGCAGTTAGCCTTTGATCTTGGTGCCTCTTGTTAGCTGCATGCTGTAAGTTATCCCCCTCCTCAAGCTAATTCTTGGCAATGATGAAATCTACATCCTTCCTTCTTCACTCTCTTTATCACAGCCTCCCATCAAGTTTGATGTGAGTCAGACCAGCTATCCCCACGGAGATTCACAGGGCTCACTAATACTTTAATAGGAACAGGAGCTTCAGCCCATACAGAATCCCAAAGATATTACGTTACTTCTGTAAACCAACCACCTTAAAAGTCATAGATGTCCCCCAAAAATCAGGTTATCAGTGAAAAATAAGTGTAGTATAAATTTTAAGCATAATCGGGTTAGGTAGGACAATTTTCTGTGGAATTTGCATAATCACCATTACTGTCATTACTTGATGTATCTCAACTTCAAATTTGGTATGATACTCATCTAAGTGTAGGAAGAGTTGAAAAATATACTAAAAAGCTAATTTGTGGGAGGCTAACTCGTTTTAATTTAGAAGACTAAATTATAGAAGCCTCTAAAAGAACACAAATGTATTCTTTTATTAGTAAGGCCTATAAAATTATTACAGTTATCCAATTATCTATTTTCTAGGGATATTTGCAAAATGAATATATGATGATGATTTACAATAAATTTTAAGTGTAAATTGAACCTGTCTTCAAAATATTTTCTCAATTTTAATATTTTCAGGTGATATTTCCAACACATAACATTTGTATTCAAACTGTTCTTTAATGATAGTGAGGACAAAGGTGAACGTCAGACCGTCACCTGGTCAAGTAATCATAAATTTTGAATAGTGAAGATTTTATTGTACTACTTTTCTACCCTTTGGGAAAACCCAATTAATACGTAAAACATTTCTTCTAGTGAGTAGGAATTACTTCCTATATTTTTAAATTATTCATTATTATAAGATTCCCAAAGGAAATCAAGTCCCATTTCTGTTAACTCTTAATATCCAAGTGAATTTTTAATTCTGTGCCTTTTCCACAGCTGACATACATTCCAGTTACATTTTAGTCATGGATTCTTCTCTACAGTATGCTTCTGGTAACTATTCTTTGCCTCCTATCTGGTAGGGAAGCTTATGGAAATATCCAATGTTAATATCAGACTGAATTAAAAGCTAGTTTTCGGCATCTTACTTTTGAATTATTAGATATTTAGGGGTTACTCATATCATGGCCCTTTCTAGATAATTAAGAGTAAACCTTATTAACCCATTGCTCCAGAAGAGGGCCATGGAAAGTGAAGAAATCTGCTCCTATTTTTATAAGATTTGTTAGTAACTAAAGAAAGTGAAACACATACAGACACACACACGCACACACTCACACACAAATCCAGAATAGAAAAGGAGAGAAGAGATATTGTCGTTTTGGCTGAAATACTCAAAGTATAAAATGACTATGAAACTGACAAGGTTGGCTTTAGATCCCTGAGTTTTAAACTGTTCTGTGGCCTAAAAATTGAACAGTGTTCTAAGAACTGAGTAGAATCTAGGGAATGAAAGCAAATTGAGGCAGGTAGAGTCAGGGAAGACATTCAAAGGAATAGGTTTTGCTATGGTCTGAATGTTTGTGTTTCTCTAAAATTCATATGCTGATGTTCTAACCCCCAAGGCAATTGTATTAGGAGGCAGCGCATTTGGGAGTTGTTAGGTCATGAGGGAAAAGCCTTCATGATTAGGATTAGTGCCCTTATAAAAGCAACCTCAGAGAGCTGCTTGCCCTTTTCACCATGTGAGGGCACAGCATGAAGGCAACATTTATGAACCAGAAAGCCAGACCTCGACAGACACAGAATCTGCTGGTGCCTTGATCTGGAGGACTTCCTAGCCTCCAGAATAAGTTTCTGTTGTTTATAAGCTACCCAGCCTATGGAATTTTCTTACAGCAGCCAGAATGTACTAAGACAGGTTCTTAATTGAATTTTGGAGGCAGGTGAAGAAGGACGAAGTTGGCAGAGAGAAGGAAGAATGTCCTAGGCTGTGTTGATTAGAAGTTGCTCAGAGTAGACTTCCTTCCCACTGGCAGATGTTTCCAGAACTTCTTTGAAGGAAAGAAGCACACTTGTGGAACCCGGAGTAGGCTGTCCTCACCTAGCCCAGACAGAGGAACAACTTTGCTGACTCCATCACGTGCTGCTGACGGTGAAGGGCGAAGGTCCTGGAATGCCTCTCTTTGAGCCTCATCCCTCTTCATGACTTCCCAGAGAGAACTGTCAGTGAGGTGTTCCGGGCCATGAAAAATGATCCTCTTCCCAGAGACTAGATTTTTTCACTTAGAAAAATCAAGCATCTTCTTTTCCTGAAAGCATTTGTCAATGGGACAGGTCCTATTGCTCTCAAGGATGTCTCCCCCGCCCTTTGGTGTCTGGCCCCTGGAGATCTGAGATTCAACTGCTGAGCATTATTACAGATCCTGCTCTTCTCTACTGCATATCTCCCCAGCAGCGTGTGGTCTCTTAGAGCTACAATCTATGCACGCTATTCTCTGTAAGAGAGTAGCTCTCTGAGACAAATATTTTTCAACCTCTCCTGCCTGCCTCCAATGAATGAATAAACCTAGCAACTGATGTTTACATAGCACTTACCTTCTAGAGCGCTCAGAACAATTTTCAGTGGTAGACTCTAATCCTTCCTCAGCTTCTGGATAGCAATAAGTATTAATATTGTTTCCCTGAATATATAAGAAGAAGATCGAGTCAAGGAACTTGTAACGGCTGGCTGAATAACACGTCATTTGTTGGTTCATGCATTACATTGATTTTTCCAATTATGCCCTTATTTTTGTACAATAAGATATTTTCACATATATTAACTCATTTTTTTTCCAAATTTGCTTGATAAGAAGAATAACCTGGAGCTCTTGTTAAACAAACAACTTCTATGATCCCTGTCCTGAACATTTTTCATTCGGTTGGTCTGAGATGGGACCTAGGAATTTACGTGTTTAACAAGCACGCCAGGGGATTTACCCCCTTTTTTGTGAAGTATAACATTCTCTGTGATTACTATCATTAAGAAAATTTTGGAAACTCAATTTATTTCATTTAATTTTTACAGTAACCCTGTGGGGTATTATTAAGCACCTTTATTTAGAAATAAATATGTGATCAGCAAATCAATCTGGGAGGCCCAGATATGAAATCTCAGTTAATTCAATTCTAACTCTCAAGACAAGAGATGGCAGCTGATTTCTTATATTTCCTAGGTTCTCTCAACCACACTTTCTCACTTAAACAATTAAAGCTAAAGTTCTTCATCTGAAAGTTGAACTATATACATAATTTCTGTTTAGATCCATGCCATAAATCAGTGCCATAAGAGCCATAGAAATTATGAAACCATAGATATAGTTCAAAATAAGCTCTTCCCCTTTTCCAAAAACTTGATATCTTTTCTGCACGTTTAAGCTCATCTTCTTAGCTCCCCCTTGGACTTTGCCTTATTTTTATTCAATTCATTCCATTATTGCTATTGCTATTTTCTTCTCTCTCACTTTCTCACTGTCTTTCTCTCTGTCCCTCCTCTATCTTCCTCCCTCTCTACCTGATATGGTTTGGCTCTATGTCCCCACTCAAATCTCACCTTGAATTGTAATAATTCTCACATGTCAGGGGTGGGACCAGGTGGAATAACTGAATCATGGAGGCAGTTTCCCCTACAATGTTCTCATGAGAGTAAGTGAGTTCTCAGGAGATCTGATGGTTTGATAAGGGGCTTCTCCCCCTTTGCTCAGCACTTTTTCTTTCTGCCACCATGTGATGAAAGACGTGTTTGCTTCCCCTTCTGCCATGATTGTAAGTTTTCTGAGGCCTCCCCAGCCGTGTGGAACTGTGAGTCAATTAAACCTCTTTCCTTTATAAATTACCCAGTCTTGGGCAGTTCCTTATACCAGTGTGAGAACACTATGCTTAATCCCCATCTCCCTCCCTCCTTCGCTCTTTCTCTTTCTCTCTAACTGCTTTTTTTTCTTGCTGAGATACTTCCAAGTCTGTTTTTTTCTCTCGCAATTGCTTTGTGACCACCTATAGGGCTGCATGATTCCAACGCATAGTCATAAAGTTCTATTTCTGAGGAGTCTGGAAGAATTTCTGTCAACTATAAGAGAGAGCATCAGCCTACACATGATCCTAGGGAGGCCAGAAAGTCAGGAGCTCCTCTCTTCTACAGTTTCCATGGCTCTTCTCACTTGCAAACTATTAGGCTAGGGAGTAGACCCACAAGCAACATTTGAAATCTGAATGAAAACTGAAACAATTCAACTGTTCAAGTGGTCCATAACAATGTAATTTCTGGGGTTACATAAATCTGGTAGTGTGCTGGTTATCTAGAAAAGAGTAAGAAAAAAAGAAGAAAGGAGAAGGAAGGGAGATAGAAAGAGAAAGAGAGAGAATGAAAGCCCTGATTTATTTATGTAGCATGTACATATTTAGTAGAGTAAATACTCTTAAGATGGACAATTTCAAGCTACCAAAGATTTAATGACCAGCTAAAAAGATTCTTTAATATTAGCAATCAGCTTTTATAAGCTGGTGTGAGCCAGCTCCAGCATGCCACTGTGTAAATCAAACTCCAGAAAAAATTAATTCACTTTCCCCAGATCTTCTAATGCTTTCTAGTAGGTACTTTATATACTGGTACACAAAGGATTGATTATCATACCCCAGAGATGTTCTCTGCTATCCTATCACCACGCCTTTCCTCATAATGGTCTATTTTCTAGAAATGCCCTTTTCCCTCATCTCTTAAAGACCTATCTCAAATGTTTTCTGGGTCTTCATAGTTATTGGCCTGTAGCCCTCTTAAAACATTTATGATGTTTAATCTTGTATTAGAGCAATTTTTATACTTTTATCCCATATATTTACTGGATAAAAGCTCTATGTCTGTATTACCCTTGTATTCTTGCAGCACTGAGTTCAATGCATGGAGAAGAGTAGGCATTCAAAGCCATTTTACCAACCACCTATTACATGCTTTCAATATAGCAGGTATTAATCTAGATCCTAGAACCCCAATTTGATTCAAGGAACTGGAAACCTTAAAATAGGGGTCTGTGGAGAAACCCTGGTTTTAGATGGTTAATGGAAGTTAACTATTAACCCAAGATATTTGGAACAAGTTGATGACTACATTAAGCAGATAGCTTCCACCTAGACCCGTTGGAATAATTAGTCTATTAAAGGGTTAGCCATATTTTTTTGTAAAGAAACAGATAACAAATATTTTAGGCTTTCAGTCCTTTAAGTCTCTGCCAAAACTATTCAACTCTTACAATATAGTGCAAAAGCAGCCATAAACAAAATGAGCATGGCTGTATACCAATAAAACTTTATTTATAAACACAAATGATAAGATAGATTTGGCCCACAAGCCATAATTTGCCAGCCCTTGGCTTAGATACTTTAAAGCACTGATTTCCAAACTCTCATGTAAATGATTTTGTCTGTTTTTCTTTTAGTCATAATGTTTCTCTTTGCTACTCTAACTTATATGCTTCTAACTTAGTCCATAATGCCTTCTTATCAATAATTCTTAAGTCTAGGCTTGTTAAATACAATTACCAGTCTATTATTTAGCTCATCCAGGTTATTGCTAATGCAGCCATTCTGAAAAACAGTATAAAGATATGTTACACTGACCTTGCCAATAGTAATACTACTTATAGACAATGTATAAATGAAATTAAATGCCCATGTAATACAAAGTGATACAGGTACTACTGGGATGCAACAATGACTGTCATGATGACACCTAGAGATAATATATTTACAGTTCTATTAAGTTTGTATATATCTCTCATGAAGTATCTGAGTTCTTTTTCCCATGAGAAAATGAGCACCTTCAGTGCCAACTCAGGACTAAGACTGCTTGTTCTGTAGTGCTAATAGTTAGACTATTTAGAGTTTATGATTCATCAGTACCCTCAATGTACTGTTTCTTATAAAGCATCTGTATGGATACAATCTTTCCTATGTAAATGAATAGTAATCGGTGAAACAAAGTCTAAGGGTAATGATCTCATTCATAGAAGCTAGAAAACTTGAAATGGTCATCAAAAATGAATTCTCTACTATGGTTCTTGTCCTGGATACACAACTGACTTTTTAAAATTCCTTCACCCAAGTAATTATGAAAAATAAACTAACCTTAGATTTTCTTTTGGCCAATTAGAGGAAATCAGTACTATTTCATAATTTATATTGTACCTGAATTAACAGCATGGTTTAAACGGAGCATTTCGTATCAAAACTGAAATAAAAGACAATCTATCTATCTATGGATGACTCAAGCAGTCAATGGAATTTGTTTTTTGGTCAATTCTCGAAATCTTGGTTTATTATTTGAGAGTGTCTATCAGTTTCTTCTAATAATATTCTTTTTATATTTGTCATGAAATTGTTAAATATGTATTTTCCAGAGTTTTAAATGTTGTCATGTAGCCATCATCCCAAATAATGACTGACCAAATAACAAAAACAAAGAAGAGGATGAAGCCATGCTGATTAACAGTTGAGTGAAATTTAGATATGTGCAAACAAAACTGCATCTGCAAGGAGAATCAACAACTAGGATGTAACTATGGGTAGTCCTTGCTGTCTTTCCTGAAACTTTAGTTGAGGAAAGATGTAAAAGGGTGACTGAAAAAAAATTTTAACTTTCCACACTCCTAGAAGAAGACTAATTGTTCTAAAGCCAGGGTAACAAATAGTGACCAGAATAAGCTTTTGTTTTTTGTTTTTTGTTTTTTTTA
>NW_016804657.1:9060208-9064326 GCF_001698545.2 Rhinopithecus bieti
AAAAAAAAAAAAAAAAAAAAATGCAGTGTTAGGATTAGTGGTTGAAGTGTCTGTGACATATTCAATAATTATATAATTATGGTAAACTACCTCTATAATAATTAAAGAAGTAGATCCTACCAAATCTATGATTTACTAAATGAGAGAGGTAAAAATTTAGAATAAACAATGAGAGAGGGAATGGCCAAAATGGCCAACTAGAAGGAGTTAGTGTTCATGGCTCTCATGGTGAAGAATGGAAGGGAAAAGTAAATACAACTCTTTCAACTGAAATATCCAGGTACTCACTTTGGGACTAATCAAGGAAACAACTTGGCCCACAGATAATGAAGAAAAGCAAGATAGGACAATGGCCCACTGGGGAGCAATACAGAGCTAGAGGAACCTCCCCAGACCAGGGAAGCAGTGAGTGAATGTGCAACCCTGGAAAACCATGCTTCTCCCATGGATCTTTGAAATGCATGGGTCAAGAGATGTCCTTGCCAACTTGTTCTACCAGGGCCTTCAGCCAGCCAGACAGAGCTATGTGGAGTCTCAGCAGAGTGGCCACTCGGGCATGCTTGGAAACCCTGGAGACTTAAATACTCAGGTTTTCCAGCATAAAAGCTGCATCTCTAGCAATGTGGAAGATTAGACTCCTGTGCATACCCCTAGGAAAGAGGTTGAATCCAGGGGACTGAGCAGAGACAGCGTGCAAGCCCCACTGCCATTGCACATCACAAGATAAGACCCACTGGCTTGGAATTCCAGTCAGTAAATGATAGGGGCATTGCATCTCCCTAAGAAGGAGCTCCCAGGGGGAGAAGTGGGTCACCATCTTTGCTGTTTGGATGCCTTAGTTGTTCCAGCCTTCTGGCTTTAGAGGGTCCAAGCCAACCAAGAGTGGGAGGGATGATCCAGTAAAACATAGCTGCTCTACCAAAATGTGGCCAGACTGCTGCTTTAAGCAAGTGCCCATCTGTTCCTCCTCACTGGAGCCTCCAGACACCTCTGCCCATGTTCTCCAGCCAAAAGAGAGTTGAATTCTTCCTGGGACAGCACTCCCAGAGGGAGGAGTGGTCTGCTATCTTTGCTGTTTGGGCTATGTAGCCTTTCCAGCCTCCAGGCTTCAGAGTATCTGAGGTGACCGGGGACTGAAGTAGACCCCCAGTTCAGCACAGCTGCTCTACCAAAACATGGCCCGACTGCTTTTTTGAGAGGGTCTCCTGTCCCGTTCCTCCTCACTGGATGGGACCTCCCAACTGGGGTCTCCAGCCACCTCCTACAGGTGCCTTTGGGATGACAACAGGCCCATACCTCCCTGGGATAAAGCACCCAGAGGAAGGGACAGGTTGCCATCTTTACTGTTTCACAGCCTTCACTGGTGATACCTCCAGGTACTAGAAAATTTAAGGTGTCTAGGGACTGGAGCAGGCCCCAAGTATACCACAGCAGCCCTACAGAAAACTGACCAGACTGTTACATGGATGCCCATTCCCATATATCCTCACTGGGCAGGTCTGGGCCTCCATCCACCACCGGCCAGAGCTATTGAGCCAGTAGCAACTTAGCAACTCCTTGGATGGAGCCTCCAGGGGCAACTGAAAACCTCTCTGACACTCCCTCTGCAGTGGAACTGCCACCTCAGACTAATGAAGGAGCAAAGACCTTACGTGTCTTATCCACACCTCCAACAAGCAGCAGTCAACCTAATCAGAGGAGGCCGGTCCACCTCTCACTGGTCTCACACCCCCTCACTGCTCATCACCAGATAGGGAACCCCTGGCTTGGGCCCACAGCACAGACCTTCCATCCTGTGCCAATTCCGCTGAGTGACTGATGACCTGCATCTCTCTAGGATGGAGCCCCCCAGGAGGCAGTCAAATGACCCTTGATCAAGACCAGTACTAAGATCCCTTCCTCTGCTGACTCCAAGTAGGGGAAGGAACATAAACACTAAGATTGCCCCAGAGCTGCAGTGGGCAGCTCAAGAGTGCCAAGTCACAATCTACAGCCAGCCTTCAAGGGAAAGAGGAATCCATGATTTCAGAGCATTGAGAGGAAAAATGGCTGCAACTGTGAGGAAACGGGGGCCACGCAACCAAGCAAGAGTTTACCAACTGACTAATAAGCCTAAGTGCTACCTGCTGGATCATACTGTAAAGCTTTAACACCAAAAATACCTCACTAACATATCCTCTGCCAAAACCAGAGATAAGGAGGCAGCTTCAAATAAAGACCCTGCACAAAGCCTAGGCCTGGTAAAAAAAAAAAAAAAAAAAAAAAAAAAAAAAAAAAAAATCCAGAAAAGAAATCTATTGACTACTCACTCTACACTGCAGTTAAAGGAAAAGTTACATATAAAGATAAAAAAGAATCAATGCAAAACCACCAAGAAATCCCTGTTTGAGAGTCTGGAGTGGACCTCCAGCAAATTCCAACAGCCCTGCAGGGTCTGAGGGACCTGAGGCACCTGACTATTAGAAGGAAAACTAACAAACAGAAAGGAATAGCATCAACATCAACAAAAAGGACATCCACCAAAACCCCATCTGTAGGTCACCAACATCAGAGATCAAAGGTAGATAAAACCACAAAGATGGGGAGAACCACAGCAGAAAAGCAGAAAATTCCAAAAACCAGAATGCTGCTTCTCCTCCAAAGGATCGCAGCTCCTCACCAAAACAGAACAAAACTGGATGGAGAATGACTTTGACGAGCTGACAGAAGCAGGTTTCAGAAGGTTGGTAATAACAAACTTCTCTGAGCTAAAGGAGCATGTTCTAACCCATATCAAGGCAACTAAAAACCTTGAAAAAAGGTTAGACGAATGGCTAACTAGAATAAACAGTGTAGAGAAGAACTTAAATGCCCTCATGGAGTTGCAAACCATGGCACGAAAACTTTGTCACACATGCACAAGATTCAATAGCCAATTCAATCAAGTGGAAGAAAGGATATCAATGATTGAAGATCAAATTAATGAAATAAAGTTAGAAGACAAGATTAGAGAAAAAAGAGTGAAAAGAAATGAACAAAGCCTCCAAGAAATATGGGACTATGTGAAAAGACCAAATATACATTTGATTGGTGTACCAGACAGTGACAGGGAGAATGGAACCAAGCTGGAAAACATTCTTCAGGATATCATCCAGGAGAATTTATCTAATCTAGCAAGACAGGCCAACATTCAAATTCAGGAAAAACAGAGAACACCACAAAGTTACTGCTCAAGAAGAGCAACCCCAAGACACATAACTGTCAGATTCACGAAGGTTGAAATGAAGGGAAAAATGTTAAGGGCAGCCAGAAAGAAAGGTCAGTTACCCACAAAGGGAAGCCCATCAGACTAACAGCAGATCTCTCAGCAGAAACCCTATAAGTCAAAAGAGAATGGGTGCCAATATTTAACATTCTGAAAGAAAAGAATTTTCAACCCAGAAATATCCAGCCAAACTAAGCTTCATAAGTGAAGGAGAAATAAAATCCTTTACAGACAAGCAAGTGCTGAGAGATCTTGTCACTACAAGGCCTTCCTTACAAGAGCTCCTGAAGGAAGCACTAAACATGGAAAGGAACAACTGGTACCAGCCACTGCAAAAACATGCCAAATAGTAAAGACCATCGACGGTATGAAGAAACTGCATCAATTAATGGGCAAAATAACTAACAAACATCATAATGACAGATCAAATTTGAATGTAAAAATATTAACCTTAAATGTAAATGGGCTAACTGCCCCAATTAAAACACACAGACTGGCAAATTGGATAAAGAGTCAAGACCCTTTCCCCACTTTTTGATAGGGTTGTTTGTTTTTTTCTCGTATATTTGTTTGAGTTCTTTGTAGATTCTGGATATTAGCCCTTTGTCAGATGAGTAGGTTGCAAAAATTTTCTCCCATTCTGTAGGTTGCCTGTTCACTCTGATGGTAGTTTCTTTTGCTGTGCAAAAGCTCTTTAGTTTAATTAGATCCCATTTGTCAATTTTTGCTTTTGCTGCCGTTGCTTTTGGTGTTTTAGACATGAAGTCCTTGCCCATGCCTATGTCCTGAATGGTACTACCTAGATTTTCTTCTAGGGTTTTTATGGTATTAGGTCTAACATTTAAGTCTCTAATCCATCTTGAATTAATCTTCA
>NW_016804657.1:9066416-9069996 GCF_001698545.2 Rhinopithecus bieti
AAAAAAAAAAAAAAAAAAAAAAAAAAAAGAGTCAAGACCCATCAGTGTACTGTATTCAGGAGACCCATCTCACATGCAAAGATACACATAGGTTGAAAATAAAGGGATGGAGGAAGATCTACCAAGCAAATGGAAAGCAAAAAAAAAAAAAAAAAAAAAGCAGTGGCTGCAATCCTAAGATCAAAAGAGACAAAGAAGGCCACTACATAACAGTAAAGGGATCAATTCAATAAGAAGAGAGAACTACCCTAAATACATATGCACCAAATAGAAGAGCATCCAGATTCATAAAGCAAGGCCATAGAAACCTACAAAGAGATTTAGACTCCCACACAATAATAATGGGAGATTTTAATACCCCACTGTCAATATTAGGCAGGTCAATGAGACAGAAGATTAACAAGGATATCCAAGACTTGAACTCAGCTCTTCACCAAGTGGACCTAATAGACATCTGCAGAACTCTCTACCCCAAATCAAGAAAATATACATTCTTCTCAGCACCACATCCCATGTATTCTAAAATTCAACACATAATCGGAAGTAAAGCACTTCTCAGCAAATGTAAAAGAACAGAACTCATAACAAACTGTCTCTCAGAACAGAATGCAATCAAATTAGAAAACTCAGGATTAAGAAACTCACTCAAAACTGCACGACTACATGGAAACTGAACAACCTGTGCCAGAATGACTACTGGGTAAATAACAAAATGAAGGCAGAAATAAAGATGTTATTTGAAACCAGTGAGTACAAAAACACAAGATACAAGAATCTCTGGAACACATTTAAAGTGGTGTGTAGAGGGAAATTTATAACACTAAATACCCACAAGAGAAAGAAGGAAAGATCTAAAATTGACACCCTAATATCACAATTAAAAGAACTAGAGAAGCAAGAGCAAACAAATTCAAAAGCTAGTAGAAGGCAAGAAATAACTAAGATCAGAGCAGAACTGAAGGAGATAGAAACACAAAAAACCCTTCAAGAAATCAATGAATTCAGGAGCTGGTTTTTGAAAAGACCAACAAAATAGATATACTGTTAGCAAGACTAATAAAAAAAGAGAGAAGAATAAAATAGACGCAATAAAAAATGATAAAGGGGATATCACCACCCCAATCCCACAGAAATACAAACTACCATCAGAGAAAACTATAAACACCTCTATGCAAATAAACTAGAAAATCTAGAAGAAATGGATAAATTCCCAGACACATACATCCTCCCAAGAATAAACCAGGGAGAAGTTGAATCTCTGAATAGAACAATAACCAGGCTCTGAAGTTGAGGCAATAATTAATAGCCTACCAACCAAAAACAAAAAACAAAAAAAACAACTTCTAGGACCAGACAGATTCACAGCTGAATTCTACCAGAGGTACAAAGAGGAGCTGGTACCACTCTTTCTGAAACTACTCCAATCAATAGAAAAAGAGAAAATCCTCCCTAACTCATTTTATGAGGCCAGCATCATCCTGATACCAAAGCCTGGCAGAGACACAACAAAAACGGAGAATCTTAGACCAATATCCCTGATGAACATCAATGCAAAAATCCTCCATAAAATACTGGCAAACCAAATCCAGCAGCACATCAAAAAGCTTATCCACCATGATCAAGTCAGCTTCATCCCTGAGATGCAAGGCTGGTTCAACATATGGAAATCAATAAACAACAATCCATCACATAAACAGAACCAACAACAATATGATTATCTCAGTAGATGCAGAAAAGCCCTTTGACAAAAATTCAACAACCCTTCAGCCTAAAAACTCAATAAACTAAGTATTGATGGAAAATATCTCAAAATAATAAGAGCTATTTATGACAAACCCACAGCCAATATCATAATGAATGGGCAAAAACTGGAAGCATTCCCTTTGAAAACCAGCACAAGACAAGGATGCCCTCTCTCACCACTCCTATTCAACATAGTGTTGGAAGTTCTGGCCAGGGCAATCAGGCAAGAGAAAGAAATAATGGGTAGTCAATTAGGAAAAGAGGAAGTCAAATTGTCCCTATTTACAGACGGCATGATTGTATATTTAGAAAACCCCATTGTCTCAACCCAAAATCTCCTTAAGCTGATAAGCAACTTCAGCAAAGTCTCAGGATACAAAATCAATGTGCAAAAATCGCAAGCATTCCTATACACCAATAACAGACAAAGACAGAGTCACAAGGAGAATAAAAGACTTAGGAATCCAACTTACAAGGGATGTGAAGGACCTCTTCAAGGAGAACTACAAACCACTGCTCAATGAAATAAAAGAGGACACAAACAAATGGAAGAACATTCCATTTGGAAATGGAATGAAAATGGCCATACTGCCCAAAGTAATTTATAGATTCAATGCTGCCACTGACTTTCTTCACAGAATTGGAAAAAACTGCTTTAAAGTTCATACGGAACCAAAAAAGAGCCCATATATCCAAGACAATCCTAAGCAAAAAGAACAAAGCTGGAGGCATGATGCTACCTGACTTCAAACTATACTACAAGGCTACAGTAACCAAAACAGCGTGGTACCAGTACCAACACAGGTATATAGACCAGTGGAACAGAACAGAGCCCTCAGAAATAACACCACACATGTACAACCATCTGATCTTTGACAACCCTGATCAAAACAAGAAATGGCGAAAGGATTCCCTATTTAATAAATGGTGCTGGGAAAACTGTGTAGCCATATGTGGAAAGCTGAAACTGGATCCCTTCCTTACACTGTATAGAAAAATTAACTCAAGATGGATTAAAGACTTAAATGTAAGACCTAACACCATAAAAACCCTAGAAGAAAACCTAGGCAATACCACTCAGGACATAGGCATGGGCAAAGCCATCATGACTAAAATACCAAAAGCCATGGCAACAAAAGCCAAAAATGACAAATGGGATCTAATTAAACTAAAGAGCTTCTGCACAGCAAAAGAAACTATCATCAGAATGAACAGACAACCTACAGAATGGGAGAAAATTTTTGCAACCTACCCATCTGACAAAGGGCTAATATCCAGAATCTACAAAGAACTCAAACAAATTTACAAAAAGAAAACAACCTCATCAAAAAGTAGGTAAAAGATATGACCAGACACTTCTCAAAAGAAGACTTTTATGCAGCCAACAGACATATGCAGAAATGCTCATCATCACTGGTCATCAGAGAAACGCAAATCAAACCACGATGAGATACCATCTCATGCCAGTTAGAATGGTGATCATTAAAAAGTCGGGAAACAGCAGATGCTGGAAAGGTTGTGGAGAAATAGGAACACTTTTACACTATTGGTGGGAGTATAAATTACTTCAACCATTGTGGAAGACAGTGTGGCGATTCCTCGAGGATCTAGAACTAGAAATACCATTTGACCCAGCAATCCCATTACTGGGCATATACCGAAAGGATTGTAAATCATCCTACAATAAAGATACATGCACACATATGTTTATTATGGCACTATTCATAATAGGAAAGACTTGGAACCAACTCAAATTTCCATCAATGATAGACTGGATTAAGAAAATGTGGCACATATACACCATGGAATACTATGCAGCCATAAAAAAGGATGAGTT
>NW_016804657.1:9070485-9109479 GCF_001698545.2 Rhinopithecus bieti
GCAGTGGCTAACGCCTGTAATCCCAGCACTTTGGGAGGCCGAGGCAGGCAGATCACCTGAGGTCAGGAGTTCGAGACCAGCCTGGTCAACATGGTGAAATCCCGTCTCTACTAAAAATGCAAAAATTAGCTGGGCGTGGTGATGGGCACCTGTAATTCCAGCTGCTTGGGAGGCTGAGGCAGGATAATTGCTTGAACCTGGGAAGAAGAGGTTGCAGTTAGCTGAGATCATGCCATTGCACTCCAGCCTGGTCAACAAGAGCGAAACTCCATCTCAAAAAAAATAAAATAAAATAGGCTGGGTGCAGTGGCTCACACCTGTAATCTCAGCACTATGGGAGGCTGAGGCAGGTGGATCATGAAGTCAGATCGAGACCATCCTGGCCAACATGGTGAAACCCTGTCTCTACCAAAAAATACAAAAAATTAGCTGGGTGTGGTGGTGCATGCCTGTAGTCCCAGCCACTCGGGAGGCTGGGGCAAGAGAATCGCTTGAACCCATGAGGCGGAGGTTGCACTGAGCCGAGATTGTGCCACTGCACTCCAGCCTGGTGACAGAGCTAGACTCCGCTCAAAAAAAAATTAAATAATAAATAAATAAATAAATAAATAAATAAATAAAACTTCAGTATCTCAAATGACCACAGTGTCATATATCCTCCAAACAACCACACCAGTTTTTCACCAAGAATTCTTAACCAGACTGAACTAGCTAGAATGACAAAAATATAATTCAGAATATGAATAGGAACAAAGATCATTGAGATTTAGGAGGATGACAAAACCCAATTTAAAAAAAATAAGTATCACAATAAAGTGAAACAGGAGCTGAAGGATGAAATAGCTGGTATAAAAAAGAACCTAATGGGTCTGACAGAGCTGAAAAACAGAATACAAGAATTTTACAGTGCAATCACAAGTATTAACAACAGAATAACCAAGCTGAGGAAAAAAATCTCAGAACTTGAAGACTGGTTCTCTGAAATAAGATAGTCAGACAAAAATAAAGAAAAAAAGAATAAAAATGAATGAACAAAACCTCTGAGAAACATGAGATTATGTAAAGAGGCCAAATCTACAATCATTGGCATCCCTGGAAGGGAGGGAGAGAAAGCATATAACTTGGGAAACATATTTCAGGTTGTCATCCATGGAAACTTCCCTAAACTTGCTAGAAAACCCAACAGTCAAATTCAGAAAATGCAGAAAACTCCTGCAGGATTCTATGCAAGATCATCCCTAAAACACATAATCATCAGATTTTCCAAGGTCAGAATGAAAGAAAGAATGCTAAATGCAGCTAGAGAGAAAGGACATGTTGCCTACGAAGGGAACTGCATCAGACTAACAATGGACCACTCAGCTAAAATTTTGCAAACTAGAAGAGACTAAGGGCCTATATTCAATATTCTTAAAGAAAAAAATCTTCAACCATGAATTTTATATCCAGCCAAACTAAGCATTCTAAGTAAAGGAGAAATAAGATCCTTTTCAGATAAGCAAATGTTGAGAGAATTCATTACCACCAGATCTACTTCACAACAAATATTGAAATGAGCCCTAAATGTAGAAAGGAAAGACTGCTACCAGCTAATACAAAAATATGCTTAAACTCACAGACCAGACCAATGTCACTGTAAAGCAACCACACCAACAAGCCAACAAAATAATCAGATAACAGTACAATGACAAGATCATCAAATCCACACAAATTAACACATAATAACCCTGAATGTAAATCGGCTAAATGCCCCTACTTAAAAGGCACAGAATGGCAAACTGGATTAAAAAAAAGCGAGACCAAATGGTATGCTGTCTTCAAGAAACTCATTTTTCATGTAATGACACTCATAGGCTCAAAATAAAGGAATGGAGGAAAGTCTACCAAGCTAATATAAAACAGAAAAAAGCAGGAGTTGCAATCCAAATTTCAGACAAAATAGATTACAAACCAACAAAGATAAAAAAAAAATAGACAAAGAAGGGCATTACATAATGGTAAAGGGTTCAATTCAACAAGAATACCTAACTATCCTAAATATATATGCACCCAACACAGGAACACCCAGGTTCATAAAGCCGGTTCTTAGAGACCTACAAAGAGACATAGACTCTCACACAATAATAGTGGGAGATGTCAATACTTCTCTGACAGTATTAAATCATCAAGGCAGAAAACCAACAAAGATATTTAGAGCCTAAACTCAACATTGGGCCACATGGGTCTGATAGACCTTTACAGAACTCTCCACCCAAAAACCACAAAATATATGCATTCTTCTCATCACCATGGTGCGTACTCTAAAATGAATCACATATTTGAACATAAAACAATTCTCAAAAAATATGAAAGAATCCAAATCATACCAAACACACTCTCAGACCACAGTTTAATAAAAACAGAAGTCGAGGCTATGAAAATAACTCAATGTCATTTTACATGGAATTTACATGGAAATTAAATGACATGCTCCTGAATGACTTTTGGATAAATAATGAAATTAAGGCAGAAATCAAGAATTTCTTTGAAAATAATGAGAACAAAGATACAACATACCAGAATCTCTGAGACTATATAAGGCAGTGGTAAGAGGAAAATTCATAACACTAAATGCCCACATCAAAAATTTAGAAAGATTTTGAGTTAATAACCTAACATCACAACTGAAGGAATTAGAGAAGCAAGAACAAATCAACCCCAAAGCTAGCAGAAGACAAGATATAACAAAAAATCAGAGTTGAATTGAAGGAAATTGAGACACAGAAAACCATTCAAAAGATCAATGAATCCAGGGTTTTTTTTTTTTTTTTTTTTTTAAAAAAATAATAAAATAGATTGGCCACTAGCTAGACTGACAAAGAAGAAAAGAGAGAAGATCTAAATCAACGCAATAAGAAATGACTAAGGAAATGTTACTACCGATCCCACAGAAATAAAAACAATCATCGGAAACTACTATAAACACCTCCACACACACAAACTAGAAAACCTAGAAGAGATGAATAAATTACTGGCCACACACACCCTTCCAAGACTGAGCCAGGAAGAAATTAATTTTCTGAACAGACCAATGATGAGCTCTGAAATTGAATCAGTAATAAATAGCCTACCAATGAAAAAAAGCCCAGGATCTGATGGATTCACAGTCTAATTCTACCAGATGTACAAAGACAAGCTGATATGGTTCCTACAGAAACTATTTCAAAAAATTAAGGGGGAGGGACTCCCTCCCAACTCATTCTATGAGTCCAGTCATCTTCATACCATAACCTGGCAGAAATACACACATAGGAAGAAAACTTCAGGCCAATATCCTTCATAAACGTGAGTGCAAAAGTTTTCAACAAAATGCTTGTAAACCAAATCTTCAGATATCAAAAAGCTTATCCATCATGATCAAGTAGGCTTCATCCTCAGAATGCAAGATTGGTTCAGCATATGCAAATCAATAGATGTGATTTATAACATAAACTAAAGATAAAAAGCACTATTATCTCAATAGACACAGAAAAGGCTTTTGATAAAATTCAACATCTCTCCATGTTAAAAACTCTCAATAAACTAGGCACTGAAGGAACATGCCTCAAAACAGTAAGAACTATTTATGATAAACCCACAGGCAACATTATACTGAACGGGCAAAAATCAGAACCATTCTTTTTGAAAGCTGGCAAAAAACAAGGATGCCTTCTCTCACACCACTTCTATTAAACATAGTATTGCAAGTCCTAGCTAGAGCAATCAGGAAAGATAAATAAATAAAAGGGGAATAGAAAGAGAGGAAATCAAAGTATCTCTGTTTGCAGATGACATGATCCTATATCTAGAAAATCCCATAGTCACAGTCCAAAAGTTCCTCCAGCTGATAAACAACTTCAGTGAAGTTGCAGAATACAAAATAATTGTACAAATATCACTAGCATTTCTATACACCAATGACAGCCAAACTGAGAGCCAAATCAGAAAGGCAATCCCATTCACAATCACCATAAGAAGAATAAAATACCTAGGAATACAACTAACCAGGGAAATGAAAAATCTCTACAATAAGAATTACAAAACACTGCTCAAAGATATCAGAGAAGACACAAACAAATGCAAAAACATGCCATGCTCATGGGTAGAAAGAATCAATATCATTAAAATGGTTATACTGCCCAAATCAATTTACAGATTCAGTGTTATTCCTATCAAACTACTAATGAAATTCTTTACAGAACAAGAAAAACTACCTTAAAATTCATATGGAACCAAAAAAAGGGCCCAAATAGCCAAGACAACTCTAAGCAAAAAGAACAAAGCTGGAGACATCATGTTACCCAACTTCAAACTATACTACAAGGCTACAGTTACCAAAACAGCATGACACTGGTACAAAAACAGTCACAGAGACCAATGAAACATAATAAAGATCTCAGAAATAAAGCCATACATCTACAACCATCTGATATTTGACAAAGCTGACAACAACAAGCAATGGGGAAAAGACTCCCTATTCAATAAATGGTTCTGCAATAACTGATTAGCCATATGCAGAAGATTGAAACTGGACCCCTTCCTTATACTGTACCCACAAATCAACTCAAGATAGATTAAAAACTTAAATGCAAAACTCAAAACTATAAAAACCCTGGAGGACAACTTGCAATAGCATCCTGGACATAGGAACAGGCAAATATTTCATGACAAAGACACCAAAAGTAGCAGCAACAAAAACAAAAATTGACAAGTGGGATCTAATTAAACTTAAGAGCTTCTGCACAGCAGAAAAAACTATCAATAGAGTAAACTGACAACCTACAGAATGGGAGAAAATATTTGCAAACTATGCTTCTGATAAAAGTCTGATATCCAGCATCTATAAAGAACTTAAACAAATTTACAAGAGAAAAACAACTCATTAAAAAGTGGGCAAAGGGCATGAACAGACACTTCTCAAAAGAAGACATACATGCAACCAACAGCATATGAAAAGAAGTTCAATATCATTGGTCATTAGAGAAATGCAAACCAAAACCACAATGAGATACTATCTCACACCAGTCAGAATGGCTCTTTGATTTTTTGTTTGCTTGTTTGTTTTTTGAGATGGAAACTTGCCCTGTCCCCCAGGCTGAAGTGCAATGGTGCAATCTCGGCTCACTGCAACCTCCACCTCCTGGGTTCAAGTGATTCTCTTGCCTCAGCCTCCCAAGTAGCTGGGATTACAGGTGTGTGCCAACATGCCTGGCTAATTTTTTTTTGATGCCTGTGCTCATTTGGTTTTTTTTTTTTTTTTTTTTTTTTTTTTATCTTTAGTTAATCACCATGTTGGCTAGGCTGGTGTCTAACTCCTGACTTCATAATCTGCCCACCTCGGCCTCCCAAAGTGCTGGGATTACCAGCATGAGCCACTGTGCCTGGCCAGAATGGCTATTATTTTTAAAAGATAAAAATAGCAGATGCTGGCGAGGTTATGGAGAAAGGGGAAAACTTATACATTGTTGGTGGGAGTGTAAATTAGTTCAACCATTGTGGAAAGCAATTTCTCAGAGAGCTAAAAGCAGAGCTACCGTTTGACTCAGCAATCCCATTACTGAGTATATACCCAGAGGAATATAAATTATTCTACCATAAAGACACATGCATGTGAATGTTCATTGCAGCAGTATTCACAGCAGCAAAGACATGGAATCAACCTAAATGCCCATCAATGACAGATTGGATAAAGAAAATGTGGTCTTTTGTGGGAACACAGATGGAGCTGAAGGCTATTATCCTTAGCAAACTAATGCAGGAACAGAAAAGCAAATATTGCATACTTTTACTTATAAATTAAAACTAAATGGTAAGAATTTATAAACACAAAGAAAGAAACAACAGACACTGGGGACAACTCGAGCAGGAAGGGTGAGAGGAAGGAGAGGAGCAGAAGAGATAGCTATTGGGGGTCAGATGTGGTGGCTCATGCCTATAATCCCAGAACTTTTGGAGGCCGAGGTAGGTAGATCACCTGAGGTCAGGAGTTCGAGACCAGCCTGGCTAATATGGTGAAACCCTGTCTCTACTAAAAAAATAAATAAATAAAAGAAAGAAAGAAAGAAAGAAAGAAAATACACACACACACACACACACACACACACACACACACAAAGTAACTGGATATGGTGGCAAGCCTCTGTAATCCCAATCCCAGCTACTCGGGAGGCTGAGGCAAGAGATTGGCTTGAACCCAGGCAATGGAGGTTACAGTGAGCTGAGATTGCACCACTGCACTCTAGCCTGGGCCACACAGCAAGACTCTGTCTCAAAAAAATTAATAACATAAAATAACTATTGGGTACTGGACTTAATACCTGGGTGATGAAATAATATGTACAATAACTCCCCATGACACGTGTTTACCTATGTAACAAATCTTTACATGTATCCTCAAACCTAAAATAAAAATCTAAAAATTGAACAAGAAAAAGAAGAAAAAAAAGATGAGATTTTAGACATGAGTAATTTATTTACCTCAACAAGGAAGAAAGAAATGAATAAATAAATTTCTATAAAATCAGCTTTCTACCAAGTATTGCCAATGGAAGAGGTATCAGTAAATATTAAATTATTTTAAAGTTGTTGCATGCTCAGCATCCCATTTATCTATGATTCTTCTATTTCCAGATCATCACCTTGATGGATGGACTCCCACCCATATCAAGAAGGCCCACCTAACGCAAGTGATAACAGTGTAGGTTTCTCCAGTGCTTGTTCCCTTCTGCTCATCCTGAGTTTCTTTCATGCATTACCCAGAAGCTTTCCCATACTTTCTCAGCAGGTCACTCTTCAGCTCTAGTGATCTATTGCCCCAGGGCTATGCACCAAGGAAAACAGTCTGGGCTCTGCATTCTTCCCTTTTCCTTTATCCTAGAGAAACAGACCTGTCTAATGAGATTGTTAGTGAATTAGGAAGAAAACTATTACTTAGAGAAGGGAAGTTTAGCATTTAAGCTTTAATAATTAGAAATGGCTTCATGAACAGGCGTACCAAAAAGTTTCCTGGGACATAATCAAGCAGGACTGTTACTCTGGTGCTTTAGAGTTTTCTTAATGTGGGCAGGCAAGGTCATAATTTATGGAGGCAACCAGCAAAGAAAGAGGCAGGAACGCCATCGGAGTATGTACCAAAAAACTCATGATTAAAATGTATAGCATTTCTCCATCCATCCCCAATGGATGTATTCCATCCATCCCCAACATACATATACACACGCACACACGCACACACACACACTGCATTTACATTACTGTAGTGGCCAAATTAATACGATGGCTAGCAATATAATCCTGCTTATTTGTTGAACACTTCCACCCATTTGAGGCATCATTGCTATCCAGGAACTTAATAGATACATGGGTATGAAGTAGTAAATATGAATGACCTTTATTTTTTTGTTGACTCAGATACCAGCTGGTCCCAGTGAAAAGCTCAATAATAATAATAACAACATTCACTGAATGATACTACTTTACATAAAATGAAATGCTTTACACATATTTTCCTTAATATAGATACCTGTTTTATCTCCATTTACAGATAAGGAAATAGAATAAGAGTAATGAAACAAGTATATACAGCTAGTTACATCTAGGATAATGTAGATTTGTCTGCTTTGGAGCTCAGACTTTTAATCACTGCATTATATTATTTTACCAATAAAAATCTAAGATCTAATATTAAAGCTGTACATAGCACAGGACTCGTCTAAATATCCTTCCTAATTTTCAAGCATCAAACTGACCCCTTCTAGCTCACTGCCAAGTTGTGACACTTTTTTTGTTTTCATTACACTCAAACATTTGATTACATAATGAGAAAAATTAGAACTTATCAATGGCACTCTCCTTACTTTACCCAGATACAGGTATAATAAGTCTTCCATGTTGATTCTGAAGCCAGACCATCTGAATTTGATTCTTGATTTGCTACTTATTGTGTGACTTTAGGCAGATTGCATGACCTTTCTGTGTTTCAATCTCTCCCACTTACGAAATGAGATTAATAATAGCACCTTCTCACAAAGGCCCAAATCAATGTCCACTCAAGAGCAGCAGTTGCAAGCATTAATTATCTGTCCTCATCTGAGGAGTATGACAGGAGATAAACACACTGGCCTTTTCGGACACAGTGAAGATCATCAGCCCCTGAAGTCATCATCTCAGAAACTACTTCTTACCCACTCCACTACCCTCTTTTGTGACTGCCCTTTTTCTTCAAATATATGCCTTTCTAACTTTATTATATCAAGATTAAAAAGTCAGTTGAGGGGAGAGTTCTACATACTACATTTAGTCAAGCCTTCACTGCCATAAGAGTGACTTTGAGCCCAAATAACACTGAAAATTGTGATCTGGATTTTCTGATCAATGCTCCCTTGCCTGGCATACTTTCTCCTGGGATTTTCATATCTTGGCCTTCAAGTCCTACCCGCATGTAGCATGTTGCTAATAGTCAGGACATAAATACATCATTACTGGACAGAAAACTGTTCCGAAAAGCAAAAGGAATGATAAGTAAATCTTGTGCAGGGAGAGATGTTTGCATGAAAGCTGAGTTTAAATTTTCCCTTCTGGGATGACTAAAGCTGAACTTTGGTCTGTGAGTGTGGCCAGAGGTGTGAGCTGGGGAGGAGTGGTCTGGCCTTGGCGCTCCCCTGGACTTGCTGTGTGGCCTTGGCTGTTTTAGTGGCTCCACAGCTCAATTTCCTAATCAGCAAATGAGGATAGAATATCATCTTTCACTCCCAGGAGCTGTGACAGTGAATTAAGGCAAAAGCAGAGTCTTTGGGGTCCCTTAGCAAGAAAGAAGAGCTGAGTGAGTTGAAGTTTCAGCCACACAAGCTGGGTAGCTCAAGCATTTACATCACTATATGCTCAAGGAACAATTTCTGAGACTTGATTTCAAGTAAATATTTTGAGAGAATCTAGACTCACCCACTAGGATGTTTTTGAGCTGTGGAACACCAAGGAATTTGGCTATAAAGCTTTTATTTTGGCCTTTGCTTAGCTTTAAGCACAGGATTATATGTAGACCTGCTGTTTTATTTTCATGGTTAGAGTTTAGGGCCTAGGCATCTGAACAAGTTATATCTTTCCTGGGATTTAAAAGTCTGAAAAACAAAGTCTCTCCTTGCCTGCTTTTCTTGGTCTGGATTTAAACAACAACAACACAAAAAGCAAAGGGAGACTTAAACCTTAAATTATATGGTAAACACAGGCACTTTACATTATATAATTGGCCATTTCTTTACCTTGCTTTGTCTGCATGCTCAGGCATATTTTGTATTGAATATTTTAGAAATTCTTTGGCAGAATTGTTCCCATTGCCTCATACTCCATGGAGGCCCTCTGAGACTGAGATTCCTCTGAGATTTCACCAGTCAGGGCCTAAGCTATACATAGTTGGCTTCCTTCATACTTTATCTGGGGTATCATCCCATCCCATCCACTCTTAACAGCTTAAATCCAAAATGTAGAATGCCTTTTGGGGATTTTAATACATTTTTAAATGATTCTTTCCCCATATTATTTCACCTCTTCTTTCCCCATACTATTTCCCTCTGTCTAATCCTCCCTGCACTTTTCATTCTGTCTTTTCTTCTCCTCTCTCTCTAAGATCACCAGACATAGAACTCCAAGGTTACTCTCTTTAGGTATATCATTTGCTTATTGGAAAGAATGTTGGACACAGAGAGTTAAAATACTTAAGCTCCAAATCCAGTTTTACCGTATACTGGCAACATGACCTTACACAAGACACTTTATTTCTTTAGGATCTAACTCCCACATCTGCAGAATGGGGATAAAATAATGCAACAGTTTTACTGTGAGCGGTTTCTAAGATAATATATGCAAAAGTATCTTGACTACATATTAACCAGGCACTTGAATAAATCTCAAACTTGCAAAGTCTCAGAATCCTCATGTGTAAAATGAAAATAATTGTAGCTACCCTGCCTTCTTCATGATTAATTATGGAGATGATGAGATAAGATGTGTTAAAGAAGTTTACAAATTGGAAATCACTGAATAATGTAAAATGTCACTTTCCCATTGCTGCTTCTTCACTGGGCAGAGGATGATGGCTGGGGCTTAGCATATGTGTTGCCATTGGAGGATGGAATCAGATGTCAGTACTGCCCACTTGTTCTGGTTCTTTTCTCCCTCAGGATGGAATGCTATGTTGAAAGACTCCCCTTTTCTGTCTGACATGATTTCTTTCTATACTGCAAGCTGTTCTCCAAAATGAAAAATGACAACGCCATGTCTTCAATGAGGCAGAAAACTAACACTAAATTGTGTCATTGCCTCTCTCAGGCCGTAAAGTAGCTTGTGGTGGGCCCAGGATCCCAGTTAGGGAAAGGCCACCCTGGTGAGCTGAACTGATCCAGCCTGTTGAATCCATTGCTCAGATCCCTTGGCGGCCATTTAATATTATTACTTTCTCTCCTTTTCTTGGAATTGTGCTTCCTCCTGTCTACATATGAAGCATGAGTGAATTGGGAGAGATCTGGGAAGACAAAGGGCTCAAAGACAAAAGCAAAAGATAATAATGATAACAACTCACATTGGTAGAGTAATTTGCAGTTTATAAAGCCCTTTATATTGTAATATATATTGTTTATTTGCTGTATAAACTCACACAAATTAATGTCCTAAGGTTGAGTCCCTCTATAAAATGGTGAACAACCATAAAGCCTTACTTCACAAAGTTATGAGTATTGAAAAATAATGTACGTAAATAGTTCAAAAGTATGTTTGACAACAAATAAAGGAACTGTCCTTTATTTATTTAGGAGATGGGGTCTCACTCTGTCATACAGTCTACTAAGATGAAATCTCACCAAACCTAATGTAATCAGAGGAAAACTGTCCCATCACCTTTGCCATTTTTCTATTGGCTACAAGCAACGTAGGTTCTGTCTACATTCAAAGGAATGGGATTATATAAGAGCATGACTCACTGGGGGGTCACCTTAGGATATATTCACCACGGGAAAGAAAGGTAGGTGAGGATATATGTCATTCATTTGGCATGAACAGTTGCTGAGAAGATTATTTATTTTTCTCAAACAACTGTTCTTCTGATGAACAACTCATGATAGCCACTGTACGCAACCCCACTCCTCCAGTTACACAGTTATTAAGGTGCTGAAAAGCACTTTCTTTTGACCTAATGACCCCGAGTGATGTTGCCTTTATTATACTGGAGCATGCCTTTTCAATATCCACGTCGAGGAATTGTCCTAACAATGAGTTTCAGAGGACACCTATCTACCAGCATGTAATTCTGTTCATGCAAATTTGTAACACAACATAACCAATTCTGAAGGAGCAGTGCTACTTGAGATGCAGTGGGTGTAGAGAGACTCCATAGAGTATGAAATAAAAATGAGAAATCCAGAAGTCCAACTGAGACTGTGTAGCTAGCTATCTGTGTAGCCTAAACCAACCCATTACCTAACTACAGCTCAATGTTTCATCCATAAGATGATGTCCTAGAAGTACATCACTTGTTTTCAAATGATGCTTTCCAAACTACAAAGTGTTACAGAGGTGCTTTAGGATTTCAGCAAACAAAAAGATGTTTTCTACCAGGTAATAAAGATTTCTGTTTCCTGAGGAACCCATTGGCTTATCACTTTAATTTATCTCTTTAACATTTCAGAATGTCTGTATAAGAATTCTGTGGAAAAGGGTTTAGTTCTTTTCAATTCTTCAAAATGAGTGTGAAAAAGTCAAAGCTAATTAATCTGCAGGGCCTCGGCCTGACCTTCTTTGGATCCATGAGAGGTAATGTGCTGCAGAGATTTAAAACTAGGGCTCTTGAGTCAGAATGTTCTTGGGCTGAATTCTGTCTCCACTACTGTGTGAATTTGAACAAGAGACTTAATTTTCCCAAGACTCGTTTCCTCATGAAAGTAATAAGAGAATCCCCCACATAGGGTGAAGGTAAGAGGCATCCTGAGCATTAAGGTTAATTTGTCTGAGACTTATTCCCCAAGGCCTGACTCCTTGAGAAGTCCAATGGAATCCAGCAGCATACAGCCAAATACCTAAGGTGATCAATCCTGGCAGAACATTGAGGGGGCACATCAAGTTCCAGACTGCTAAGGGATAAAAGCTGCAGCCCCAAGTCCTTGATCTCAGTCCTCACGATGCCATGGAGATGGGCTTGTGCTTCTACATCCATGAATGCTGAGGTGATAAATGATGCCATCTGCACACCAAGTCATACAGTTGCAGTTAAACAGTTTGGATTCCTCATGACAAGGGAAGGGCTTCTCAACCTCACACCATTGACATCTTGAACTGGACAATTCTTTGTTGTGGGGGATTTCCCTGTGCATTATAAGATGTTCAGCAACGTTTCTGACCTCTAATTACTAGATGCCGGTTGCAACCATCTCTCCCTAGCAAGACAATCAAAAGTGTCTCAAGACATAGTCAAACATCCTCCCAGGACTCAAAATCATCCTTGGTTAAAAATCACTGCATGAGGTGAACTCCAAACCAAAAGTGCTGAGCTGATGGAATAAGGCTGTGGCCAAGTGCTGCTTACAATGCTGCTCTTGGGTTCCCAGCTCCGATTATACCAGGAGACAGGCTGTGCTTCCCCAGTCCCATAGTTTAAGAGCCCCACAACCAAGTCAAAGATTCTGTGGTAGGCAGGACAATGGTCCCCCAAAGATATCAGTGCCTCCATTACCTTGTAAGGAAAATGGATCTTTGCAAATCTGATTAAATTAAATTAATTATTTTTGAGATGAGAGATTTTTCTTAGATTATCTGGGTGAGACCTAAATGGAACCACAGCTGCCTTTATAGAAACAAGTGTAGAAGGAGATTTGAGAGAAGAAAAGACACACAGAGGAGGAGAAGACAGTGTCACCACGGAGACAGAGATTGGAGTGATGCAGCCAGAAATTGAGGAATCTGGGCAGCCCCCAGAGGCTGGAAGAGGCAGGAAACAGATTCCCCCTACAGCCTCTGGACAGGGTGCTGCCCTACTGACAACACAATTTTGGCCAGTAATACTGATTTCAGATGCCTGGTCTCCAGAATTATTGTTCGAAGCCACCATATATTTGTGGTAATTTGTTATAGTAGCCACAGGAAGTTCATTCAGATCCTATCCCCGGATCTGACTCTGGTCCTGCTATATCCTTGTATGCCATTCTGCTCCTGTCTCTGTGAGATTTTCATAGTAAATTCAGCCCCAGTGTGTATGCTGTCTGGCTATTCACCTTGGTTTGCATGACACATTCATGAACAAATACTCTTAAATTAAGTATCTATTATATGTCAGGCAATGTTCAAGACCCTCAGGACACAGTGGTGAATGTAAATTTCTTTATTTCAGGTTGAGGGTGACAGTTGTAGGAAGGAAGAAGGAGGAAGAATAATACAGGAAATGAATAAACAAAACTAAGTAAACAATGAATAGAATAACAATTCAGAAACAAACCCAGACCTGTTGACAGAACATGACCATGCCTTGGGAAAAGCATGCCTTTTCCGTAAATGGTTCTGGTCAAGTGGATATAAATAAGGGGGAGGGGGAAGGAATTTTAACCTGTCTCACATTATGCTCCTAAATTAATTCTCTAAATGGATTGCTGATCTAAATGTGAAATGCAAAACAACAAAGCTTTTAGAATAAGACATAAAACATCTTCATAATTTTGAGTAGGCAAAGGTTTCTTAAGCATGTTACAAAATATGCTAGGCATAAAAGAAAAAATCCAGTGTACTAGGCTAATTTAATATATTAAAAAGGTCTCAACCTCACTAGTCATCTTAAAAAAGCAAATTAAAACTATAGTGATGTACCACTACATACCTATCATGGCACCATGCTGTCCCTCCAAAGAGAGGATGTGTAGTATGAGTGAACTCCATCTAGAGCATGTTTCAAGGTGTTCTCAGTCACAGGCAGAGTGAGCTCCAGGCCTCATTCCTTTCTTAGCTCTGCTCCCACCCAATTGCGATATTCATCCCATGCTTGCTGTACACCTACATTGTAGAGCACTGAAGATTCAGTGGCCAATAAAACAGACATGAATCTTAGTGAAAACTTATAAAATTTAATGAAAACTCAATAGTCAACAAATAAACACAATCCCAAACATACAATTACAAATGTTGTACGCTATGATGGGAAATAAAGTGTCTGTGAGACAGAACAATATGGGAGGGGAAGAGCCAGTTTAAGCTGGAAGGTAATCAGCAAGGGCAATAGAGGAAGTGCTATCTACGCTGAAAGATGAAGAGAAGACTAGAAAGAAAAGCCCTCCAGGTAGAAGTAAGCATAAGGCAGGAGCACGGCTTAGAATAGCAGAAACAGGGGCAGTGAGGGTGTCAGTGGTGAGTCAGTTGACAGTGAGAGGAACTGAAGCTCTAAGGTGGAGCAGGGGTGAGGGGTGAGGGAGTCCTACAGGTCTTTGCAGATTATTTATGACTGAATTTTATGTTAAGTGTACTGGAAGCCATTATAGGGTTTTAAGCAGGAAAATAATATAGCTTGGTTTAGTTGTTTTTTTTTTTTTTAATGATCCTTCTGGCTTCTGTGTGGAGGATGAATGGAAGGGAGCAAGGGTGGAAAGCTGGAGACTAATTAGGAAAATGTATCCACTGTATAAGTGGGAGATGAGAGAGGCCTGGGTTCGGAGGCGGACCCTGGAGATGGGGAGAAGTGAATGAGTCAAATTATATTTTGGTGATAGAACCAATCTGTTCTATGGATTGAGTATACGCCTCGGGTAAGAAGAGGTATTCATGTTTTCTAGGTCACAGAAGACAAGCAGCTAATGTGTATGATATCTTCCAGTCATGCATAGGAATTGTGATCACTCAAAGACAGCACAGAAACTTACCCTGAAAGAACTTCTGAATCTTCTCCTTCTTAGGAAAACGCTAGGATCAAACTATAGCTCTGTGGTTTTAGATACAGTGGTTTTTGTTTCTCTTTTAAAATCCTCTGAAACAATTTCAGGAATAATATCTAAAACATTCCTGTATTAAAAGCATGTACTTACATCTAACCTAAATCCCTTATGTCGTAAGGGTTAAATTAAGTTTCCTGTTGGAAAATGGCTTCCTTTTTCCCAGCAGGAGGCAGTGTGATATTTTGGCAAAAATCTGGAAACCTCACTTCTCACCTTCTCCTCTGAGGCCTCAGTGCTGAGAATCCACTTTATCTGCCATCCATGTGCCTGCAGGAGGAAAAGACCATCTTCCTTAGGCTGCTTCTGAGGAGGCTATTAAAAAGACAGCTTTATAAGACGTTTATAGTGCTCCTGATCCTAGAGGGCAGGCCTGCAGGGCCTGGCAGGGGAGTGCGTGTGTGTGTGTGTGTGTGTGTGTGTGTGTGTGTTCTGGATGAGGCTGCTGTCTTCAAATCCAGATGGCCCATGATGTCACTGGAAAAAACCCTGAAATGTGCTACAAGAAAGAACTTTTTTATGGTTCTCTGTGTAATGTTACCATACACTAACCTTGAGGTGGGAGAAAAAGGAACTGAAACTTTCCTGCTCCCCACAGCCTGGCCCATCTGTCACTTTGGACTGCAGGGAAAGGAAGGGCTACAGGAAGGGAAGGGATTAGGTGGGAAGACAGAAAAAAGCAAAAGGACAAAGGGAGTTGAGAACTAAACCTCTCGTCTTTATACTGCCTCTGTGTCTTGTCAAAGGGTCCTTAGCATACCAGAGGACAGCTCTTCATCTACATGTGTGACGCTCCTAGTAGACTAGATTTGAGATCAGCGTCCCTGCTGTTTGAGATCAGAGTCCCTGCCTTACTTACCTCTGAAACCTTGGAACCAAACACAAGGTCAATTACACGATGTTTTATTCCTTCACCACTGAACCTTACATAAGCAAGTGTTTGTGGTAGAACTTTGGGCAAGGTTGAGGTATATAGCTTGCTAATACAAGCATGTAAGATTTTAGAACTGAATACCATTCAGAGTCTTAAGTTTAGACTCTATGCTTATATCTAAGCCATCTGTTTCTCTTCATGTCCAAGAAAACCTTGTCCAGAAGGAGGAGAAACATGATAGACACGTTTTCCTTAAAAGCAGTGTCCCTGCTGTTTGAGATCAGAGTCCCTGCCCTACTTACCTCTGTAACCTTGGGACCAAACAAAATGTCTATTACGCAATGTTAAAAGAGTGGAGTTCTACAATGGAGCTACATTATTAAAGGCCATAGAAGCAAGAATCAGGAGAAAGAAAGAAAGGAACTATATTTTATTTGGTGTTTCATATGTGTTACACATCATAATAGACCATTTGGATACATTTTCCTTGCTGCTATTGTTTGAAGTAGAACTTACCAACCCCACTTTACAGAGGAAAAACCTGAAGCTTATAGAAAGTAAATCATATGCCCAAGTACGGGCAGCAAGCACAGGCAGCATTCAAGCTCAGATCCAATTGATTCAAAAGCAATTCCCACTAGTACAGCATGCCCTCCTCAGCAAATGACCACTCCCCATTCTTCCCCACCTCAGACAGAGGACAGAGAGAAAAAGTAAGCTATATGTGGGAAGAAGTGGGCTGAAAATGTGAATCCTAACTGAGTACTCATTATAAGTGAATCCACTGTAACACAATATAGTAGACAGTGGATGCTTTTAGGGATACTTAGAGTTGGATTTCTTATAACTTTCTTGCCATTTCTTTAACTTTCACTAATTGTCTGAGTTTCTGTAACTTTCACTGAACTGAAAGCAAGTTCTAAAGAGCCTAAGTTACTCAAGTAGTGGTGTATGTAGTGGGAAAGGATAGCTTACAGGGAGAACCATTCTCTACTTAGATTAAGGATAAACCATGTCAACTTTGGTTCTTCAACTAAAAACCAAATCAGAATGAAAATTAACATAAAATAAATGATCAGAGTGACTCTGTAAACATTTCATAGTCAAACAGGAAGAAAATGATCCTGGTTTTATTCCTTCACCACTGAACCCTACACATGCAAGTGTTTGTGGTAGAACTTTGGGCAAGGTTAAGGTATATAGCTTGATAATAATACAAGCATGTAAGATTTTAGAACTGAATACCATTCAGAATCTTACGTTTAGACTCTATACTTATATCTAAGCCATCTGTTTCACTTCATGTCCAAGAAAACCTGGTCCAGAAGGAGGAGAAACATGCTAGATTTTACAGCAGGTTAATGGCAGAAGTAGCACAGAAACCAGTGGTTGTATCCCCCAGCTAAGAGATCTTGTCACTCTCTTAAGAAGACATATAAGGCTTTGGATGCTAGCTCTACCCCTGCCACTCTACTCTGGCAATTATAAAAGCAATCTTTCAAGCCAGTGTGTAAACTGGTCATCAAAATTTCTGCATGTGCTCAGCTAAAATGCCAAGAATTTTTTAACATTGTCCAGGTGACATCAAAAACTGTAGAAAGTTTTGAGAGTAGTATGAGGATATTTTCCTCTTCTAGGGGTATCAGGGGCATGTTACAGAGGACTACCAGGCTTGATAGGAAATTCTAGCAGATATTTCCTTAAAGACCAACATGCCACATACATGTATTTTTTCATGGGATTATGTAATAAAACTATCTTATCATCTGGCATCAAAATTCTTTTTAAAAAGGGAACACTCTCTATTTGGAAAAATACCTTGCTCTGTGCTTGGAAATAAAGGCAGGCTATTAAGAGCCTACGTATTTTAGGGTTCAGAATTTAATAGGAAATGATACAATTACTCTGCCCTAGATGAAAATAAGAAATTTGTTTTTTTTTTTTTTTTTTTTTAGAGACGAAGATGGAAAGTTAAAATATAAACAAAGGAGGGAGAAGAAAATAGGTGTCATGTGGAGGACAAAAACAAGGGAAAAAGAACCTTATTGGAACCAAGGGTGAACACCAAGGATAATTCAGAATGGAATTATCAATTCTATTTTCTTTATTGTGTGACATTTTCTTGTTTATTTCTTTATTGTGTGACCCTTTCTTGTGACACTATCACTGTCCAAACTTTTAAATAGCATTTTGTATATTCATGAATATTTTGTGTGAGTCATAATTCCTGGTTTTTGTCTATTTGTTGGAGAAACTAGTAAAAGTTGACATGAATGGAATAGACAGCAATGCAGAAAAAGAAACCTGATTCTGCCTGTAGTGTGATATTCATTCTACACTTACTGAACAGCCTCACTGTAGAAAAAGGAGTAAAAAATGCTTCCAACGGATATTATGAGGCCAACACAATGCTGATATTAAAACCTGATAAAGACATAGCAAAAAATTAGCATTACAGACCAATAGTACACATGAACACAGATGCACAAATTCCTGAGAAAGTGAACAAAATAATTACCAAAAGGATAACATACCCTACCACGTGGGATTTATTTCAGTAATGCAAGGCTGGTTCAACTTTCAAAAATAAATCTATGTATTTACCACATTAGTAGACTAAAACAAAAAGCATATGATCACCTCAATAGGTTAGAAAAAACATTTGACAAAATTCAATGTCAATTTATGATTTTTAAAAATCCCTGAGAAAACCAGTAATGTAAGAGAACTTCAAAAGTCATGACTGACATCATAATTAATGAAGAAAGATGTAATGATTATCCCTGAAGGTTAGGAACAAGGCAAGAAGGTCCACCTTTAATACTTGCATTTAATATTGTGCAGCTATCCCTAGCCAGTACAATAAAGCAAGAGAGAAAACTACAATACATAGAGTTTAAAAAGAAATAAAACTATCATTTTCATAAAAAATTTTATTGTTTATATGAAAAATCCTAAAAACTCTACAAAGAAACTATGAGAATAAATGAATTTAGCTTATTTGCAAGATGCAAGATCAATATATGAGATCAATTGTATTTTGTGAAACTAGTAACAAATAATTAGAAAATGAATTTTAACATTAACATGTATAAAGCATCCAAAAACATGAAATAGGAATAAGATAATAAAAGACCAGAAATACAATACACAGAAAATTTCAAAGCATTGCAGAGAAAGTAAAGAAGATGAATATATTTGACATTTAATGAAGTCAAAGATTCATTTTTAAGGTGTCAGTTGTCCTCAGTTGATCTACAACACAGTCTAATCAAAATGCCAAAAGGTTTTCTGAAGAAATTGAAACTGATTCTAAAATTTGCATGAAAATAGAAAGAAATAGCCAGAAGAATCTTTAAAAGTAAAAAGAAGCTTGGAGTTTTATACTATCTGATTTCAAAATTTTCTATAAAGCTACGGCATACACAAAATTAATTGAAGGTGAATTCCATTCGTAAAATATAAAATCATAAAAATATTAAGGTAAATATAGGAGAGTGTCTTTGTCATTATTGAGCAAGCAAAGATTTCTTAGATAGGCCATACCAAGCACTAAATATAAAAGAAATAATTGTAAATTGGATCTGCTTAAAATAAAAACTTATTTGCAAAATCAGCAAGACAGCAGCATGGAAGTAGAAGTTTCTAGTCCCCATCTATCCTCTTACCAATTTGACAATCATCCACAGATGAAAATATCTTCACAAGAGCTCCAGAATATAACCCACACAGTGCATCACTGAGAGAGATCCCTCAACCTAAGAGTTCTCCCATGGGGGAAAACTGAGAGTAAAGTTAATGTCCAGCTATGTTGCAATCCTAGGCACAGAACCAGGAAAGTGAGAGTGAAGTGAGTATTGAACTTTGCCATGATCCCAGACAATGGGCCCACTCAATTGTGGACACTAGCACCAGACCTGCTAGCCATGAATTCTGGCATCAGGTCCACTTGGCAGCAGGCAGGCTTGTCCAAAACCCTTAACTGGGATGACTGGTGAAGAGCTTTCCATACATAAGTTAGTCTGTAAAGTCTGGAAGGGATGATGACTTCTTCAAATAAACAGATCCCAATGCAAGTCCACAACGATTATGAAGAATGAGAGAAACATGACACAATGAAAGAAACAAAATAAAGCTCTGGAGACAGCCCTAAAGAAATAGAGATCTGCAAACTACCCAACAAGTAATTCGAAATAGTCACCTTTAGGAAGCTTACTGAGCTGCAAGGAAATAAAGATAGACGACAAAATGAAACAAAAAATGCATGAACAAAATTAGAAGTTCATCAAAATTGTAGACATCATTAAAAAGAAACAAACAGAAATTCTGGAGTTGAAGAACACAATGACTGAACTGAAAAATTCAATAAAGAGCTTCAACAGCAGATTCAATCAAACTGAAGAAATGATCAATGAGCTTGAAGACGAGTCATTTGCAGTCATACAGTCAAAAGAACAAAAATAAATAAAAGAATAAAAGATGAGCGAAGAAAGCATTTGGGAATTGTGGAACACCATCAAGTGAGGTTATGGGACACCATCAAGTAAGCTAGCATATGTATTATAATAGTACCAGAAAGAAAAGAGTGACAGAAAGGAGAAAATAGCTTATAAGCTTATTTAAAGATACAGTGACTGAAAAATTTCCAAATCTGTAGAAAGAAGTGAAAACCCAAATTGATGAAGCCAAAAATCCCAAGTAGATTAAACCTAAAGGGGCCTACATCAAGATATTATAATTAAATTATCAAAAGTCATAGACAAAAAAATATTGAAAGCACAAGAGCAAATGACTTGTTGCACACAGGGGAATCTGCAGAAGACTCTCAATAAACGGATATCTCAGCAGAAAAAATGCACGCCAGAAAGGAGTGAGATGATATAGTTAAAGCTTAAATTAAGAAAAAAACCTTGTCAACCAAGATTTCTATAACCAGCAAAACTATACCTTCAAAATGAAGGAGTGATCTACACTTTCCAAGACAAACAATAAAACTGAAAGAGTTCATCACCATTAGATTTAATTTACAAGAAATGATGAAGGGAACTCTTCAAGTTGAAGAGAAAGGCTCCTAAATAGCAACATGAACACATGTAAAAGTATAAATCTCACTCATAAAAAATATAGACAAATGAAGAATTATATAATAATGTAATGGTGGTGTGTAAATACTTTTAATGCTAATATAAAAGTTGAAATACAAAAGTATTAAGAAAAAATATAACCAAAAATATTGGTTAATGTATAAAAAATATAAATAAGTGAATTTCAATATTGAGAACATAATGTGGAGGAGGTAGAGGGAGTAAATGTATAGAGTTTTTGTGTGCAAGCAAAGTTAAATTGTTACCAGTTCAAAATAGACTCATAACAATATGAAGTTTTATACAAGCCTTGTAGTAACCACAAAGAAAAAAACATAGTTGATACAAAAAAGATAAAGAGAAAAGAATCAAAGTAGGTACGATAAAAATGTATCAAATATCAAATGAAGACAGCAGGAGAGGAAGGGATGAACAAAAGAACTACAAAGGAGACAGTAAGCAATTAAGAAAATGGCAAAGGTTAGTCATTTCTTGTCAATAATTACTTTAGCTGTAAATGTAAATGGATCAAAATAATCCATCAAAAGACATAGAGTGGCTAAATGGATAAAAACAAGATCCAACCATATTCTATCTACAAGAGACCTACTTTAGATTTATGGACATACTGAAAGTGAAAAAGGTATCCTATACAAATAGTAACTAAATAAAGAAATGGGGTATATATACTTAGACAAAATAGACTTTAACTCAAAAATTGTTACACAAGACAAAGAAGGTCATTATATAATAGAAAAAGGGATCAAATCAAAAGGAAGATGTAATAGTTATAAACATATATGCATTTTCCCCCAGGTAGGTTAAGCTCAAATAAAACCTCAGCAGGCGAGGCTCTGATTAAATAGATTCCCCGGAGGACAGGTTTTGTTAAGAAAATGGAATACTCTAGTGTATTTCAAAATTGGTCCTTTTACCCTACCCCTGCAGGAGTTGCAAGGGAATTTTTCTTTAAAATTCACTGTGAGGACCTAGTATAGATATTGTAAGTAAAACTCACAAAATTATGGGGATCCCTGCTATGACTAGGTCCTCCTGGAGTTTCTAATTTTCAGAGTTGTCCACACTAAGCCTCTAGCAATTTGTCAATTACAGTTTAGGTTTTCCTTCCCCAGTATTGGTTCTCTTGGAGGTTTCTGCTTTGCTAAGTTACAAATCTCTGTTTCTGCTTATCTGTATCTCCAATTTTGGGAACAGCCATTTGCCTGTGACCTCACTTCTCTGACAGATTTAAGAAGAGTTGAACTGTCAATTTGTTCAACTTTTTACTTTTTAAGATGAAGTGATGACTTCTAAACTTTCTACATCTCATCTGGCTTGATAATCCTCTTTTGCCTGGAATAGTACTCTCTTGGAATAGCAATTTTTAAATATCAAGGTATTTTATGCCAATTGGACACATTTTTTAGTCTGTCATGTTCAACTTGCAGGCTTTAAGTATAAAATCTCCATTGTGATCCACACAGGTTTGTTAAATCTCAAAGCTCCAGGAGAGCACATTTTATCAGTAAGCTCTTGGGGAAGGACCCTGCAGTGCTAGCGGCCCAGAAGTGGCATTTCTCCTCCTCCCAAACAGTCTCTTCTCTGAGCTTAGGTACAGTGGTCAGAAAAATTGTAGAGAACCCGTAATTTTGGTGGATATAAACTTGAACCATGGCAAAGTTGTCTGTGCTAACTTTCTGTTAGAATCAAATATTCTATTTGGTTGCAGTATGCAATAAGTTTGTGTCTTTAACCAGTTTTTCATATGGAAAACTGAAAAAGAAGAATCAAGATCAGTTTGACTTTAGGGGAGTGTAGTGTTAATGTGATATCAAACTCTAGATTGAAGTACAGGCCAGGCAGGCCGGCAGGTAGGTTATCAGTTCTAACGATGTGCACACCTATACGAAATAGTATTTAAAATGTGTAAGTCTGAGAACATTGTGTGAACTCTTATTGCATCTTCCTACAAAGATCTGGCTATTGGGTCCTTTGAATAGTCCAAGATAGACCAGGTTTCAAGTGTAAGAAAGAAAGCGCAGTGATATGTAAAGACAAAATTAGAAAATGAGTAGATTCAAGAGATCAGGGATAAGTTTGATCCTTTTGATGCTGACTATGTGACCCAATATAGGGCTTCCATATTTTTGGGGTTGTGGTTTCATATCTGTGCAGTAAGAATCTCTCTTCATGATTGTTAAATTGGTCCCTGACTACATCCCATTTGTAGAGCCGGAGTGCTAGCCACATGAAGAGGAGAGAATAGAGCCAAGAATAGGAGAGAAGGGTAACCCTGGACTGGACCGAGGGAGACTGGAAACAGCATTATTAAATGGGCGAGATCAAAGTATAGCTTCAGAGGGAAGCCACAGATCAGAGCCAAAGGAGAAATACTTATTCCCAAGTCCAACATATTAGTGTAAACTGAATAAGGAAAATAAAAGTAGTAGTTAGGCACCAAGAAGATCAGGGAGAAGTTGGAAAGCAGATTGTAAAAATGAAGTATTGGTTCAAGACATACATAAGCCATGTAGGTGAACAAGGTGACAAGGGCCTGTGACTGCTGGAAACAAGGCAGCTAAATCAAGAGGGTAGGGCAGAGTTGGCTCTGACTGGGTCTTTTCAGGGAACTGATCTAGAAACTCCATAATTCTAAGTGCATGGTAAGGTTTGATGAAAGTAATTTCAGGATAATACATAATCTTCTAAGTGATCTAGCTATATTCCTCATCATTATCATGGTTCGTCATCACTGCAGATGTTCATTCCTTGACCTTATACCACATCCAAACCACTGGGCTGAGATTTCTGTCACCTTCTCTCTTGTGCACTTTCTGCCACTCCAGTTATCCCCACACCTCACACATTAAATAGTTTTAAAGTTTTATTTTTCAGGTTTTCTTTTTAGGAATAGTTTTATTAACCTGATTTCTGTTGGTAGCCTGTGGATTTTATTAATTTAGGCATAAAGTTTTTTCACTGTGTAAAAAGCACCTGGTAAAGTTGGAATTAGTGGGCTTTTTTCCCCTTTTATTTAAAAATTTACAGAATTGCTGTTAGGCAAAATTTGACCAAGTTGTTTTGCTGCAAAGGTAAATTTGGCTTATGATTGAAAAATTAAAACAGTTACTCAAACAGCAGGCTAGTAGCTGCTGGAAATGTAAATAGCATTACCAAAGGGTTCTTTCTTTTCTGTTCCTCTACCTGGTGGCTCATTTTAAACAGGTTCTTTTAAAAGTCACGCAAAGGATAATTACTTTTGCTTTCTCCTTGGCTTTTATGGAGAAAAATAAATGAGACTGACACATTCAGGCAAACACACACAATTTGATGTCACTAAAAATACGTTGATACGACCTTTTCTTTAGCTTGATTTTAAAGCCTATAGTAAGAAGTCAGGTTGGTATAAACACTAGGGGGTCAGCCCTTCATATCAACAGGTTCTGCATCCATTGGTTCAACCAATCACAGATCAAAAATATTCAAAAAAGTTAAAAACAAAAAATAACCACACAAATAAAAAAACAATATAGTATAGCAGCTATTACATTGCATTATCATTGTATTAGGTATTTTAAGAAATCTAGAGATTATTTAAAGTATACAAGAAGATGTGTGTAGGTTATATTATATAAATATAAATATATAAGTATTTATATTTATAGGGTTTATATAAAGAACTTGAGCATCCATGAATTTTGGTATTTTGGGGAATCCTGCACTCAATCCCCTGGGGATACCAACTGTACTGGAAGTTCTGTGTACACTTACATTTAATGATCCCTATTCCTGTTATCTAATTCTATAACTGTTACATCATTTATTTTGCTACAAAATCCACAATCTGTATAGGGCTCAGTAGAAATAGTTAATCTTTGCTCCTATGTTGTCACTGAACTGGCTCGTAGGATGGAGAACTGAGACATCTCATGGCTCTCTCACCACACATCTGGTGGCTGATTTTGGCTGTTGAGTCTCAGTTTCTATCCACATGTGCCTTTCCATGTGGTATCTTTGTTTTTGTTTTGTAGAGATGGGGTCTCACCATGCCCAAGCTGGTCTTGAACTCCTGGCCTCAAGCCATCCTCCTGCCTCTGCCTCCCAAAGCACTGGTATTACAGGCGTGAGCCACCATGCCCAGCCCACGTGTATCTATGTGTGAGCAAATTTATGCTGCCTCTAGATTCATTGACTTGTTTGAAGATTGAGCATCCAATGAGAGAGAAAGTCAAGACAGAAGCAACGTTGCCTTTTGCACCTTGATGTTAGAAGTCAAGCAACATTACTTCTGCCACATACTTGATCAAGTCAGTTACAAAGGTCCACCCAGGTTTAAGGGGAGGGATATGAACTTTACTTCTCAGTAAAGGAGTGTCAATGCCACATTACATAAAGACTATATGACAGAATATATATATATATGAATCTAGAGGCAGCACAAACTTCCTCACACATAGATATATATACACACACATATATATGTATATATGTATACGTATTCTGGCCTATATAATTGAAATATATTATATATATGAAATATATTTTATATATATGTATGACTATAATTGAAATATACAGTCTTCCACTGACCCAGGTGGAAAGTTCCTCTGTGGCTAAACTTATAAGGACACTGATGTGCAACTATTGTAATGCACATCAAAACATGGAGACAATTACCCTCTTAGTTGCTTACTGCCAATTATTCAGTTCCTTGCCTTCAGGAATCAAGTGGATTTTAAGAGAGGATGATGCATTCACTTTCCTTTTCCCATTCTAGAATGGCTGGTTTGCTCAGAGGAGGAAATTCTGCCTCTGTCCCACCAGGCCTTCCCCAACCCCATGCTTTTTCTCTCCATCAGGAAGGTTGATGCCCAGACAAAAGAATAGAGCCATGAGATAGCAACCCGGTTGTACCCTAAGCTATGTCCCTGGTGTTCCTACCTCCATAAGTGGAGAAGAGCATCTCAGCTCAAGAAGAGATCTGTCTTGAATTTAACAAAGCAAAATAAATATTTATTCCAAATGGTAGTTTAAACCACATTGTGTTTTTTCCCAATTTTTTTCTCTTAGGTTTCTGAGCCGGCTGGTAAACTAAGATACCGAGAAGTTCTGTGGTTCATACAAACTTTCAAGGCAGCTTTAATTTAAAACAGCATTCTTTGTTCAAAGTAGTTCAAACTACCATCTTTTTAGTTTTGCAATTTAGCTTGGTTACTGTTTTTTTCATTTGAAACTTCCTATAAAAGTGATTTGGGAATCCAGATACCATTTTTTTTTTTTTTTTTTTAAAACAAATGAGAAATATTTGCTGAGTCTAGCGGTCTGAATCCAACTGTGTTTCTGAGACCTATACCCAATTTCCAAATCACTCTGTTCAACTGTGCTGTAAGTTCAAAACCAGTTGGAATGCCAGGGAATTTTAATTCACTTCAGACGAAATGGGACTTCCTGTTTTTAAGAAAATAAGGCTACAAATAAGTTCCAATGGTTCTTACAAGATAACAGATTTGAAAAGTTAATTATAAATTAAACAGAAACACATGTGTTCAACTTTCGATGCCCCCTAAATACCTTAAGATAAATAAGTGCTTAGAAATTAAGGAGTGGGAGTGGGGAGGAACTCGTTGCTGGATGCACTTAGAAGGAACAAGACAAAAATTCTTCACAGAAGACTGATGTACAATTGTTCTAAGCACAAACGGGAATCTCCTTTTCCAAGTCCATTTTTCCTATCACCAAATATTTATTAAAAGGAAAAATGCCATTGCACTTGCTCTCCCCTCACAGATTCCAGACCCTGGAAGCCTTTACCTTTTAAAGTATGGGGTCTGTTCAACATCAAGAGACAACCAAGAATTCTGACTTTTCCACCAATAGATGCCAATTTTCAATGAAGATATGAATGAACTACAAGAAACTTATATATTTAAGGTATACAATATGATGTTTTGATATGTTTATCTTGATATGCACATGCATAGTAAAGGGACTACTACAGTCAAGGAAATTACTATGACTCTCACCTTATATAGTTACCTTTCATTGTGTGTGTGTGTGTGATAAGAGGAAGGTATAGACTGACGGTTATGCAGAATGAATAAGTATAGAGATTTAATGTACAGCATGAGGACTATAGTAAACAACATTGTAATATATACTGGTAATTTGCCAAGAGAGTAGATGGCTAAGGTTTTCTTCAGCATCAGCATCCAGCTAGCAGATGAAGAAAAAACAGTGGATGGAGGGCTTTTATGGTTTAGGCCTAGAGGTAGTGCCTGCCTCCTCTATTCTCATTTCACTGGCAGGTGTGGTCAGTGGCTACACCTAACAGTAAGGGGTAAAGAAAAACATCGTCTTGAGATTTCAGCCTAACTGAGCATTCGGAGAACCAGTTTGTTGAGGCATTCGCCTACCTCTGACATGAGTGGTCAGTGTGACTAGACTTTAATCAGTGAGGGAGTAAGAAAGGGGAGAGGAAGGGTAAATAAGGTAAAGGAGAAGGTGGAGGAGAAATAGAAAAAAAAAAAAAGAGGCAGGAGGGAGGGAAGGAGAGAGAGAGAGAAAGAGAGAGCAGAATAGAATAATTGTAGAAGTATGAAGTAGAAAAATCAGGCAAGGCCTTTTAGCCTGTTGTAAGCATGAAAACAATGTAGTCAGCTTTACCTTTTTAAAATACCTCTCTGCTATGGAGTGAACTTGACAGGGACAAGAGTGGAAGGTTAACTGACTACTAGAAAAGCTCACCTCAAAGATAAATGCAGTTTGCTGAAGGATATTGACAGAGGAGGAGGAGAAGAGTGATTGGATTTGAGATCTATTTTGGAGGTAAAGCCAACAAACATATAGATAATCAATAATGATTTTGGGAATAAATAAATTAATTAATGAATAAACAATAATGCTAAACATTTATCAAATACATCCTGCATCAGACTCTCTGGTAGGAGCTTTTACATGGATTAGACCATTTAATCCTTACAATAATCTTATAAAGTGGGTACTATTATTATCTCTACTTTTCAGATGAGGAAATTGAGGTCCAGAAGGTTAAAATAACTTGCTTGTGGTTATATAAATAATTTGAGGCCAGAAGTTTTTTCTAAGTCTGTATAGTATTTCACTATGTATAGATACCATATTTTATTTATCTGTTCATTTGTTGATAGACACTTAGGCTGATTCCATATTACAGCTATTGTGGATAAAGTTGAAATGAACATGGGAGTGAAGATACCTCTTTGAATTACTGATTTCAATTCCTCTAGGTATATACCCAGATGTAGAGTTGCTGGATTATATGGTAATTCTATTTTTAGTTTTTCACAGAATATCCATACTGTTTTCCAAAATGACTGCATTAATTTACATCCCCAGCAGCACGCAATCCTGTCATTTGTGACAATATGAATGAATCCGGAGGTTATTATGCTAAGAGAAATAAGTCAGGCACAGAAAGACAAATATTGTATGATCCCACTTACATGTGATATCTGAAAAAGTCAAACTCATACAAACAGAAAGTAGAATGGTGGTTATCAGAGGCTGGGGTAGGGGGATGGGAAAAGGGGAGATATTGACGAAGGGTACAAAGTTTTTGTTTTTTTTTTCTTTGCTATAAGAGTGTATTTTAAACACTCTCACTATAAATAAATGACAGGTAGGTGTGAACCCAAAAGTATCTGAGACAGGTCTTAGTCAATTTATAAAGTTTTTTTGCCAAGATTAAGGACGAACCTGTGACACAGCCTCAGGAGGTCTTGAGGACATGTGCCCAAGGTGGTCATGGTATAACTGGCTTTATACATTTCAGGAATACATAAAATATCAATCAATACATGTAAGGTTTACATTCCTTCAATCTACAAGGGCAGGACAACTTGAATGGGAGACTTCCAGATCATAGAGGTAGATTTAAACATTTTCTGATTAGCAATTGGTTGAAAGCATCATTATTCATAAAAGGGAATGTCTGGGTTATAATAAGGGGTTATGGAGACCAAGGTTTTATCATGTAGATGAAGCCTCCAAGTAACAGGCTTCAGAGAAAATTCAGAGAGAACAGAGGTAAATGCTTCTTATCAGATTTAAGGTCTGTGTTGACATTAACACTGGAGTGGTATGACAAGGCATGTCTGACCCCTTTTTCCATCATGGCCTGAACTAGTTTTTCAGGTTAACTCTGGAATGCTCTTGGCTGAGAGGAAAGTGCATTTAGATGGTTGGCGGGTCTTAGACTTATTTTTGGTTTACATAGATGAGGTGATAAATATGTTAACTAGTTTGATTTAATCTTTCTACAATTTACACATATAGGAGAACATCATATTGTACCCCATAAATATATACAATTATTATTTGTCAATTAAAATTTTATTAAAAATAAATAATAATTCGATGATAAGCCAATACTAGAATATAGGAATTCTGATTTCAGGAACCCATACTCTACTGGCCCTAAACAAGCCACAGTTGTCCCCTAAAAGTAACAAGCCTATTAATGATCATCTTCAAATGACTCCAAACTCCCAGCCTACCCTTGCACCTAGCCCCAGCCACACAGAAAATTCCCAAGGCACAGAGTCAAATACTACACGTAAATACAAAGATATTGGAGGTATTTATTGTCCCCATTTTTTTGGGAGAGTTCACATCTTGTTTCTGAAATCCCTGCCTTTGGTAACTCTTGTTAAAGCCAGTTGTAATGTACGTGTAAGATCAATTGCTCAGAGGAGAGTCTGTTCTGAATTAGAAAATTGTTGCTGCTAAGGAGCCCCCGGGGGATGGGGAATTGGGGGAGGGGAGGGCTGCACATGGGTTCAGCATGGCAGGCCCCTATGCTGATAATGAATGGGGGAAACGTGGTCAGTAAGACCCACAGAAAGAAAAACACTTAAACCTCTTGATGAAAGGCCATATGAGAAGGTAAGTGTTATAATTCAACTGAAAATAAAAGCCCGCGGCAGGTTATCCTTCCTTCCAGGCAGACAGTTTGTGGGATTGCTTTCCTGCAGCTACAGTGGCAGTGATGGATTATCTGGGAAGGTGAAGCAGCTGAGCTGATCTACCCCCTCCTCTTCCACTCCCAAATTCCCCTCAGGCTACAGGGTTTCAGGGCAGCTTTAATCCCTCTTAGCCTCCACCCTCCCACGGATTCCAAGACGAGTCCCAGGAGTTACTTAGGCCTGGATAGCATCCTCCCAAGCTGTTTCCTGAAACCCAAGTCTGAAAGACAGGAGTTGGCCCTCAGGTGCTTGCCAGAAGCCTCCTATTCATTACCCTGCTAGGAAGGATTGTTTGAGGAGTCTGGACCTAAGAAAGAGTGTTTTGATCTGGTCTTGGTTACTCAAGAGTGGCCCATTCAAGGAGTGTCTGGAGTGAGCTGTTCACTGCATGTGGCTCTCAGCCAGTCTTATTGGAGGATGTAATGTCTAGGATTGATTGGGGTGGACATGAAGGAGTGAGTCTTCAGTCCTAGTCACTTTTTGCCTCTGCTCTTTAATGAAGGCTTTGCTTGATGCTCTTCCTGCCTCATCCTTGTTCCTGTCATGATCAGCTTGAGTTGCCAGCCCTTTCAAAGCCATTTTATTTCTATTAGATACTCTTTGGATCCCTCCAAACCTTCCAAGAGCTACAGATATGTGCCTAGTTTGGGAATTCTAGGGCTTTTGGCGAAATATTTTTGATAAGGAGGTCATCCTAGAGATGGCCAGAATCTCTAGACTTAAAGCAAACAGAGATAGTCAGAACTACAAATACAATTTATTTTTCTCTTATTATTCCTTGCTTTTCCCCTCTGCGCATTGAATACCGGATGCAATAAGTAGACCCATAGAAAGAGTGGGAAAAGGCAGAAGGTTCATGCCTCAAGGACCACTCTATAAGGGAAATCTGAATTGTGGATGGTGAACCTGTGTCAAGAGAAGATAATTCTCCACCAAGACCACTCAATCTTTTAGTGCCATTTATATTTATTTTGCAGAAAATTCATTTTTTCCTATTCCATGCAAATGTACACTTTTCTACCATATCAATTTTATACAACTTGGAATAAGAAATCCTAACCACACAATTGTCACTGTTATGCACTCTAAATCTTAGTATTAAAGAAACATATGGGTAGGATAAAATGGTATGGATTTTAGAATGGGGCAAACCTGGGTTCAAACTATACCACTTAGAACTGGGGCATTAAACATTTATATATTTTTTCAGTTATCAAATGTAGGTAACCCCTAACAAACTATGGCAAGGATTAAATGAGATATGTGAATCCCCTGATAATCATAAAATATCAGTGTCCTTTTTTGTTGAAGCCAATCTGAGTTAAACCCAAAAGAGAGCTGAAATCCTTCTTTCTTCAATAATTCCCTATAGTATAATTCCTAAGAAGTAAAAATAGAGATGATTTTTTTTCTTCCTAGCTACAATAGCAATATGATCTCTCGTGTGTACATAGTAAGTCATGCTTTCCAAAGAACATTCACATTCACTTTGTATCACATTTAGTCTTAGAACTATCCCATAAATACATTCTGCTTCAGCTTTAGATCAATAGCAGGATAACTGTGATTTAATAACAAAGAAACACAGGTCTTGGGACTAGTAGCTTAGAAGTGAGAAGGGGAGCAAGGAAGAGAGGAGAAAAAGAGAGAGAGAGAAAAAGAGAGAGAGAGAGAACATATTCTATTCCTGATCACCAAGACCTTGTATTCTAGTTGGGACACAAGGCGAACATGTGCAAGAGCCAAGAAAAAATGCTTGCCAGCATGTGATTAAAAGAAGAATAAGTGAAACTCACAAATGTCCCACTTCTTTCGAGAAGGGTGAGAACAGTATGAACTGAAATAGCACAGAATGTCCTGTGGCACATAAGCTTGGCCTCACAAAAAGGGTAAGCTGAATACCCAGGGAAGGTGAGCAAGTATAATGTGTTTGCAGCCAAGCCAGAGATCCTCAAGCTGCCTGCACATTAAAATCACCTGAGGAGATCTTTTTCAATTTTGATGCCTGGTCCCTACCCCCAGAAATTCTCCTTTAACCGGGCTCAGGTTGAAGCCAGACATCAGAACTTTTCAAGTTTCTCTTAGTGGTTCCAATATGAATCTAGGTATTGTATTGTACTGTATTATAGATTTGACCACTTCCACAGAATAAAGTATGTAAATCTCTCATGATAAAAGAAAAGCATATTTGTGAGAGTTAGTTTAGGCGGTCAGGTTTTATTTCTTGGGTTTTCTGTAAGTCTTCCTGAACAAAGGTTTGTGATAGTTATTATAAATTATGTATCTTGAAAAGGTGTCATCTAATCCCAATTTCATAAATTCCTGCTACATCATGTTCTTGTTAAGTAAAAATATTGGGATGAAGGTACATTTTGACACCAACCGGGTATTTGGCTTTAGTGCAGGGTCTAGGCTTCAGTTTCTTCATCGATTTATTATATAGAGGAGATCAACTAATTCAGAATTCTTCAAATTGGGCTCCACAGAGAATTCCATGGAAGGGCCCTGGGGTCCGACTTGAGGAACAAAGACCACATGTCGGCTTCAACCAGAGAAGCTCTATTTCTGTCTATTTTATACACCTGGCCTCTAAGAAAATTCATTTGAAAAAAGAATGAGGCTGGATGTCAGCAAAATGGCAGAGTAGGCAGCTCCAAACATTTGTTCCACAAGAGCACTATTCACAATAGCCAAAAAGTGGAAATAGCCCAAATGTCCATCAATAGATGAAAGCATAAACAGATTGTGGTGTGTACATGCAGTAGATTATTCAGCCATAAAAAGAAATGAACTGACATATGGTACAATGTAGATGAACCTCTAAAACATTAGGCAAAGGGACAGAAGCCAGACACAAAAGACTACATGTTGCATGACTCTATTGTGTGACTATCTTAGTATAATTTTTGCTAAAATAATACCTGAGACTGGATAATCATAAAGAAAAGAGGTTTTTTTTTTGAGCCCACAGTTACAGGCTGAGAAACTTAAGTCATGGTTCTGCTTCTGGCAAGAGCTTTTGTGCTGCCTCACAACATGGCAGGGAGGGTCAAAGGGGAAGGAGACACATGCAAAGAGGGGAAACCTGGGGACATCCTTGCTTATAAAAACCCCCTCTGTTGGGAACTAATCCATGAGTCTTGCAATTGTTGAGAACTCAGTACTGTGAGAACAGCACCAAGCCATCATAAGGGGTCTGGCACCATAACCCAGACACCTCCCATTAGGCCCCTCTTGAATATATGGCAATAGCTCTGGCTGCAGAAGAGTCACGATACTGCCTTTCTGGCAATCAGATTTCAATATGAGCTTTGGTGCAATCAAGCAAACCATATCCAAACCATAGCAGTGATATCCAGGAGAGAGAAATCCATAGGGGCCAAACACAGGCTGGTGACTGGTAGCGGTTAGGAGATCAGAGAATAGGGAGAAACTGCTGAACGGATACAGGGTTTTACTCTGGAGTGGTGGAAATGTTTTGGAAGTAGGTAGAAATGGTGTTTGCACAACATTGTAAATGTACTAAATACCACTGAATTGTTCCAATTAAAATGATTAATTTTGCCTGATAAGTTTTTTTAAGGAATGAGAACTGTTGGGCTAGATGATCATTAGGGGCCATTTCAGCTCCAAAATTGTATATTTACGATTCTATGAAATAAATATATTTTTAAAGTATAATAAATTACAAGGGAAACATAAAGAAGGTGCTCCGAGTGTTCAAATGAAGAGCTGCGGACATAAAGGAAAGCTTCAAGACGAAGGAGGCGTTTGCAGCAGGTTCTGGAGGACAGGAAATGTTCTCCATGGAGATAGCAGGAGAGCTTCCTGCAAAGATATGGAGACAAGAACTTGTGAAAGAGCTATTGGTAAGAGAATTAGGTCCATTCAGGGGATGGGGATCCAAGGCTGAAAATGTGGGTCAGAAATATACAAGGAAGAACTCTAATATGTTCAAACTTCATTTGGATTCAAAGAAATGGTCTGTAAAGGTTTGGAAGTAAACAAGCTATACAATTGGAATTCTACTTTACTGTGCTGGTAACAGAGCATAAGATGAAAGCTGTAGACAGGGCGCACAGCAGTGTGTTTAAGGACAAGGATTCTGAAGCCACACCACCTGAATGTCGATCCCAGCTCTGCCATACTCAAGTCCAGTGAACTTGGGCAGGTTACTTAATTTTTCCTTACCTCAGTTTCATCCTCTGTAAAATAAAAACAATACCCGCCTCATAGAATCGTTGTGAGGATTAAATAAATTAATACAAGTAAAGTGCTTAGAATAACACATAGAGCGGAATAACTGCTTAATAAACGTTAGCTGCTATTTATTGAACAATAAAGAAATGTGTGTTTGGAAAACAATGGACATAGTGGCAAGAATCAGACCTGCTGGGCTGCTATTCTATGTTTGTTGTGAGTGAAGAAATACTTTGTGTGAAGTCAGTGGTACACTGAACTTAGGAGATTGCATTTTTAGACGGAATGTTTAAGCAACAGTAAATATCGGACAAATAAGCTTTGGAAATCTATTGGGGCGTCAGTAAGAGAGCACTAACTAGAAATAGATAAGAGAAGAATATTATCAGGATGATGGTCTTTGAAAAAGAGAAGGATATTATTAAGATGATGACCTTTAAAGGTGTCCTCAGGTGACCTGGGGAACTTTCACATGCCCAAATTCCTCATGAATATGTGGCAATAACTCTGGCTGCAGAGAAGTCATTACTGAAATACCTCAGTACAAAAATTTAGAGGAAAACCACATGGGGTGAAGCAAGGTCTGGCAAGAAGCTGTTGCATTGGTTGGGAAACCTGTTTGTATCAGCAAGACTGACTTAGTGTTAGAACTGAAAGGAACTGCGCTGACGTTGAGGTCAACTTCTGAATTCAGAGAGGAGGCCGCACCTGAGGTCACATCGTGGGAGGCACCAGCTGCTGGTATTGATGGTTTCAGATTCTTCAGTAAATTCAGCCCCCAAGCAAGAATTCAAGCTCTTTGCATCAGTCAACAAATCTATTGTACACCTTTTATGTGCCAAATGATGTAGTTTACAGGTATGTGGTGATTACAAAAAAGGAAAAAGGACATACAATCCCTGACTTTGTGGGCCTTACAGTATAGGAGAGGAGAAAGAATTAGTGCTATCATGTTTCAGAGGCACTTCAAGTCAAGGTGTACAAAACTGAATTCCAAAAGCTATATAATTGAAATCATACATCCCTCTCAGCTTATTGTAGTTTTTCTTTTGTAGTAAATTCTATAAACCTAAGATTCATCATTAACAACTGTTTCTCATTACCCCCACATCTAATGCATCATAAAAGTCTTGTCCATTTTGCCTCTTAAATATATTTTTAAATCCATTCACTTTTTTTCATCTCCACAGTCCCAGCCTGTTTTTAGTCACTGTCTTCTGGGGCATAGCAACAGCCTCCTTACTGATATTCCACATCTGCTCTGTTCTCTCTCCAGTCCACTCGTGACTTAGAGGAATGCACGAGACCAAGTGCAAAATCCTCCATTTTGCGTACAGGTCCCTTCCTCATCATCTGCTAACCGCCTAAATCTCCAACCTCATCATTTTCCTGCTACACTGGCCTCTTCACTTCTTCAAATTTGACATGTGCTCTGCTGTCACAGGTCTCATGAAGGCTGTCCTAATCTGACCCACTCATCTCTTAGTCAGCTCCAGTTCATTCTCAGGATCTCGGCTCAAGTATCACTTCCTTGGAGGAATCCTCCCTCACTCATTGGCCAGATCAGACCTCCCTGTTGATGATTTCTGTTAGCATTGTGCTAACCAATAAGCAATCGTTTTCTTAAACTTATTCACGCATAAGTACTCAACAATAAAAAATGTGGCATAACATTAATACAGTGAAAAAATACTATTTTCAGGGTAACTAAATAGCACAGCAGCATCATCAGAATAGCTGTATCTGATGTTAAACAGCGGCAACAACAAACAACAGCAGGCTTTCAGTCTCCACCTACAATGCTGTGTTTTAATGAAAAGGCTAACTGTACACTGTTTTATTTGTTGAGGTAAGAAGAAACATCAAAAGCAGTTGAGAGACCAGAAAGTGGGTCCTCTAGGGATGAAGAGGCATCCTGCAGGATGGCTTTTTGAAATGTTTCCTCATGTGCCTCATTAACAACAATTTGTCTCAGAAGTCTCTCTGTGGTTTTAGAAACTGACATGATTTCTTGTTTTGTTATGAATGTGTGCTCTGGTCCTTCAATGAACCCATCACACATTTCATCATGTCATTTACAAACACTTTTTCTGCAGTGTTAACAATGTCATCTTTCTTGCCACTATTATCATGATCACCTTGATTCAGAACCAATTGGCTATTTCACCATTGGTCAATGAACAACTGGAGCATCATTATGAACTTACTGATGTTAAAACTTCTTAATAGCCTCGTCCAGCTTTTGTTTTTTTTTCTTTTTTTTTCTTTTTTTGAGACGGAGTCTCGCTCTGTCGCCCAGGCTGGAGTGCAGTGGCCGGATCTCAGCTCACTGCAAGCTCCGCCTCCCGGGTTCACGCCATTCTCCTGCCTCAGCCTCCTGAGTAGCTGGGACTACAGGCGCCCGCCACTATGCCCAGCTAGTTTTTTGTATTTTTTAGTAGAGACGGGGTTTCACCGGGTTAGCCAGGATGGTCTCGATCTCCTGACCTCGTGATCCGCCCGTCTCGGCCTCCCAAAGTGCTGGGATTACAGGCTTGAGCCACCGCACCCGGCCCCTTTCCAGCTTATTGATGGCCTTGAAAAGTCGACTTTTGCATATGTAATGGTGTCAGACATCATTTTTTTTCTCACTTGAGATATGGAATCATTCAAAGTCGCCATTTTGCTCATCATTATCACTAAACATAACTGCAGGCCAGAAGTTGTAGGAGGCATGCACAGTTTGTCTATACTTACTGTGTTCCATGTGTTGGCAATAGCATGTATGGTATCCTTAATGCTAAACTTTTGAAAACCTTCCACACCCTTGCCTCTGTTTATTGCTATGAGCATGCTGTTTAAGAAAGCTGAATAAACTGTGTATTGAAGGCCTGTGTTCTGACTGTGACCCATCACATGAGGTCAGGTGTGGAATTTTCCATGTGTGGCATCATGTCAGTACTCAAAGTTTCAGATTTTGGAGCATTTCCAACTTCTAATTGATTGATTAGGGACACTCAACCTGTACAAGTTTTAAACCAGTATTTTAAAATAGCAGTGAGGAGTGACTTAGTCCATTTTCTATTGCTATAACAGAATAGCTGAAACTGGGTCACATTTAAAGAAAGGAAATTTCTTATAGTTCTGGAAACTGGGAAGTCTAAGGTGCAGGGAATGTATCCAGTGGGGACCTTCCTACTTTGTCAAGACATGGTGGAAAACATCACATGGTGAGATACAGAAACTTTGCCAGTGTGTTTTTCTCTTCTTATAAAGTCACCAGTCCCATCATGGGGCCCCCATCCTGATGACCTTGTCAAACCCTAATTATCTCCCAATGGCTTACCTTCAAACTTCATCAACATATCAATCTGGAGATTGAGTTTCTAACACATAAGGTTTGGGGGACACATTCAAACCAGAGTGGTAAGAATTTTCATATTTTACTTCACTTAATAATTGCAATTATGTTTTTCCAACATTTTCAGACATAAATAAAGTCCTGCCCCAAATTGCAGGATTCAACATGGCTGAGCCAGGGTTCAAACCCAGATGGGTCTGATTGCAAGGCCCAGACTTCTCATCATAAAACCCTCTAGATCCTTTCCTCCACCATATGGAAAACTCACGTGCATCTGGACAGCCTCTCACAAAAATAGCTCGGAACCCAGGCCTCAACACTGACGTGGCATTAGCATTTTTCTTTTCATTCATCCCCAGATCTTCTTTCGGCTTGGCTTATTCTGACACCATATTTCCTATAGCATAGGAAATGCTGTGGAATATGGAAGCTTTCAGATGTGGACTTGATTGAAATGGGTGAAGTTTGTTTTCTTTTATGTTCTATTTCTCTCTCATGCCTTCATAAGTTAGTGGATCCAGATGGTTGGAATCACCAATTAAAAACAAAGAGAACACTAGGAAACTGTAAGAGAGAGAGAGAGAGATACCAAGTGGCAATTAGGGATGAGACAGCTAAAATCGCTTCATGATGGTAAAGATTCTTTCAAGAAGAATGTGTGTGCAAATTATTTTTTTCCTTCTGGATTAATTTAGCATTAATAAATTGCCACCAGAAATCTTTATTTCTCTAAGAAAATGTATTATGGTTGTTTCCACAGTAATCAATGTGTGTCATTTAAATTATTAACTGGCTTATGTAAAAAGGTTGAAAAAGCCAAGACAGAGACTTCCCCTGGGCTTCTGAGCTTCTACATCTATTGCCGGGCATCGTGGGTGGCTAGTCCCAAGGCCGCTGCTTAGAAGGCAGACATTTTCAATGTCTGCCAGCCTCACCCTAAAGCAATGGAGAACTGAAGACTTTGCACCTTCGAAATATTTTGATCGCTCAGTTTCTTATATGGTAAGCATACATCAGTTATAAACCTCTCAACTGCTGGTTAGAAACAGAAGTAGAGAAGCAGAGAGGATGAAGAGGGGTTGGAGAGAGAGATTGAGGGAAAGAGGGAGGAGACAAACAAAAAGAGAAGGAGGAACAAGGAGATAGGAGAAAGAAGATGAAAAGAGGTAGAGTGGGAAGGAAGGAGAGGGAGAAAGAGGAGAAAAGACCTTAACCAGAAAAAACTAGGAAAAAGAAGTATATGCCACTTCAGAAAGAAATGCAGTTCTATTACTCTCAGACACCAGAACTATTGTGAATTAGGTTAATAATTACTTCCATGAACTAGAGTTACTAGTAGCAAATTTAGGGACAGCTCTAAAATGATTTGTAATTAGCTTTTGATTTGCTTATATCTAATAGAGAACTTTGGACATGTCTGAAAGTAGGTTTAGTCAAGTTTATAAAATCCATTTGTTTGGTTTTTTTTTTTTTTTTTTTTTTTTTTTTTTTTTTTTTTTTTTTTTTTTTTTTTTTTTTTTTTTTT
>NW_016804657.1:9109562-9111560 GCF_001698545.2 Rhinopithecus bieti
TTTTTTTTTTTTTTTTTTTTTTTTTTTTTTTTTTTTTTTTTTTTTTTTTTTTGGTTTTCTTCCATAGGTGAACTTAGATAAACTTCAGCTAAACCACTTTCCAATTATCACTAATTCCAACTAATAAAATCCAAATGATTGAGGTCTGGCTGTGTTCTTCATTCTCAAAACAAACTCAGTTCCCCCTGTGGTTTTGTATTAAATGAAACTGAAACACAATGTCGAAGAGTGATAGAAAATGAATGTAACCTGTCCTTCCTTTAATCTTGCTCTACATCCAATCATGTGCACCTTCCCTCCATGTCGCTTCCCTGGGATCTGGCTGCCAGGTGTCACTTCAGTTACTGAGAACTAAATTGCCCACTGTCTTTCCACCAGAGGGTTGGCTTCTCGACGGCAAGGATGCTGTCTAACTTGGTCATGCCAGGCCTGGGACGTCTCAGGTCGTGATTCCGATTCATTGATAAACGTAGTTGACCTATCTGTCTCCTAGATTGACTTTTCCCATGGCCGCATATAATAGGCAGTGCCCCCTATTTACATCTAGATTCTTCTAGGTTGCCATCCTTGAACTGATTCTGCCATTAATGGCAACTTAGGACTATAGCTATAGTAAATGTTTCATCATCTGAGCTGGCCTGTGTCCTGGACACCACTACTGACCGTTTCTGTTCTGGTCTTGGCTTCATTTCATGTACTGCTTTCACAGCTGTCTATCCATCTAAGGTGTTCCTGCTAAGTTATTGATGATTAGTCACGAGACTTGCTTCAGCTGAGCTGCCAGAGAACTAGTATGTAGTTACATCTACATACTAGATGTAACTTGATGTCATAAAAATAGACAAAACTACACTTCTAATCTAAACTACTGGCTCTAAAACCTTGTGCATTAAGAATCACCTGGAGATTAAATTACTTGGCTTCAACTTCAGAGAATCTGATTCACTAAGCCTTAGTGGGTAGCGGAGTGGAGTGCCTGAGAATTCGCATTTAATGAGCTAAATGATGCTGATCAAGCGGTCCTAGACCACCTTTCAGAACCCAGACTTAACTCTTAGAGTCTTAGCCTCATTCTTTTCACTTCCAGTGTCTGTACATTTTTAATTTTTTGCAGACTGTCTACTTAATCTAGTTCCAGCATAAATTCCTGGGTTTCATTTTATTTAGCATGTCATATTATTTAAAATCAGGTCTGGCTAAAATGGCTGAGGCCGGGGGTAAGAGAAAGCAATTATAACCAGAAAGATAAATCAGAAAACAAGACTATTCATATCAGGGTACCTTGTTTTATATTTGTAATAGTTTAAAAAAGCTTAAAAATATTAAGCCGAGAAACAGAAGAGCATCTAAAGACCCAATTGCTTTTTAAACTGCATTGATGCATGTGTTTTGAATTCAGAATGCTGGAGCTAAAATGGTAGTGTCAGCAAAGCCACTCGACTATTGAGCCATTGTCTGGAATCTTCTGGTTGAGAGAGTCCCAGACCTGCTCTCAAAATCCTGCAAGTTGTCTGTGATCTCCAGGGCTATCATGAAGTTCTCAAAGCTAATTTAATTTCAGTTTAATTTTATTTAAATAGAGCAATTTCTGTTTAATAAAACATTTATGGTTCAATAAAAAGGATAAGTTATAAAATAATGTTGTATATTCTTTCTTTTAAAAATAGTCGATATATATTTGATTTGTTCTCTTTGTTTAGAAAAAAGTCTAAAAGCATATTCACTAAAATGTCAGTAATGATTTTCTCAAGAGTGTAAATGTAGATGAATACAAATTTTCCTTTTTCTATTCAGTGTTTTTTTTCTGAATTTTTCTAAATTAACATTTATTAATATGTAACAAATACAAATTAGGGAAAAACAAATCTCTTCCTGAACAGCACTTCCGAGTTAAACTTAATTTAAAATAGTTGGAAATTCATGTGCCATTTCTCAGCTCATAATCAATCTCACCACTTAACAAAATGTCTTTTAGTTTTTTTTTTTTTTTTTTTTTTT
>NW_016804657.1:9112199-9117151 GCF_001698545.2 Rhinopithecus bieti
TTTTTTCCAGATTATTCCTCCTCACAGGCAATATACAAAAATATACCTGGAAAGACAAACCTCCCTTCTGTATTCTCTTTTGCTCTAGGTTAGCTTCCTTAGACATTTTTCCATGGGAACATTTTCTTCTCTGTGCATAACCCAGTCCACACAAAAGCATCATTTAAAAGTTTTCCCTCTAATTTTAATAATGCATACAAATTTATAGACAATATGGAAAAGATAAATAAAAATCACTCATAATTACACTAGCCAAAGTCATACTAAAATACTAGCAGACGTATTTTCTCACCTGTGTGTGTGTGTGTGTGTGTCTGTGTGGTTGAGTGTAATTTACTAGGCACACTAGAAGAAAATAGATTATTGGGGCCGGGCGCCGTGGCTCAAGCCTGTAATCCCAGCACTTTGGGAGGCCGAGACGGGTGGATCACGAGGTCAGGAGATCGAGACCATCCTGGCTAACATGGTGAAACCCCGTCTCTACTAAAAAAATACAAAAAACTAGCCGGGCATAGTGGCGGGCGCCTGTAGTCCCAGCTACTCAGGAGGCTGAGGCAGGAGAATGGCATAAACCCGGGAGGCAGAGTTTGCAGTGAGCTGAGATCTGGCCACTGCACTCCAGCCTGGGTGACAGAGCGAGCCTCCGTCTCAAAAAAAAAAAAAAAGAAAATATATTATTGGGCCAGGACAAAACTCTCTCAGTATAAATACAATAAAATAAAGCAGAAAGGAAATGGCTGATTTTTACATATAATGATTTTATTTGCTATTTTCCAAATATCTCAAACCACATTAAATAGCAAGTAACAAATTAGGAGAAATGTTTGTAACATACAAAATAAGGTTGAAACTTTAAGTAAAGACTCTAAAATCACTGAGAAAACATCAGGCCATCAAATAGAGATTAGGATAATGATTAGCCTGCTGTCTTCAAGATGACAAAATAAATTATTTCACTAAGATAGGATTTCATTTTTTTCTCATGTAAGAACAAAGAGGGTAGCAGCTCCCTCCAGGTAGCTCAGCTCCATGTAGTCATTGAGGTTTCCTTCATCTAGCTGCTCTGTTTTCTCTGGGGCATTGTTCGTTTCTGAATATTTAAGCTGGTTGCTGCTTCACCTGGTTCCCAAGCAGTGGCAAGGAGGAGAGACAACCTGAGCAAGGGATTTCCTTTTAAACAAGAAAAGAGAGTACTGAAGACATATCTTCAACTCCATTTCCATTTGTGAAAATCTGGCCATATAGTCTTACTTACTGCAAGAGAGCCTGGAAAATGTATTCTCTAATTGGGATCTTACATACCCAAGAAAAAGGGAGAATAGATTTTGAGGGTACAACAAGGCTTTTCTAGTAAAAAAAAAAAGGTTCAGAAAAGGATATGAACATATAAATATAAAAGACTCAATAAATGTAAAATAAAACAGTACAATGGTCATTTTTGGTCTACCAAATTGGTAAAGATTTCCACAAATGACAATCATTGCTGATGAGAATATAATAAAATAAGCATTTTCAAACATTGCTGATAAGAAGTGTAAATAGTTGTTACCTTTCTAGAAAGCAATTTGGCCATGCATAGCAAAAGATTTTTAAGTGTTTTCACTCTTTGATTCAGTAATTCATCCCAAGAAATCTAGTCTTACAAAATAATCAGAGATTAAGATAGAGAAAAGTAATAGAGAAAGAAATGTTCCACAAAAAGAGAACTATAAAATAATGTATGCAACAACCACACAGTGGAATATTATGCAGTCAATAGAATAATACTTTGAAGCTTATGGGAAAATGTTTATGATGCAATGTTAGGAGAGGGAAAAGAATGATTCAAACTTCTGAATTAAGAATCATGTCAGCTTTGTTTAAAACAAATATATGACTAGAATTTAAAACACCACAATATAAGACTGCTTATATTTGAGAGACTTTTGCTTTCCATATTTATTTTCCATAAATAATATATTTTCTGCAATTATAATGTATTTTGTAATTTTGTAAAACAGAAGATGCTATTTAGAAATTACCACACAAAGCAGAAGATAAGGTCCTAGGACTGTCAGTCCTGGGTGAAGAGACAGGACTGCCTTCAGGCTTCAGAAGACTTGGGATATACACACAAGAACATTGTTTTTGAAGAGGAAGTCACTGAGTCTGAAGGTATGAGATCTAAATAACCTCCAAGTTGTCTGCTGTATAATTTTATCTCTGGTACACTACAACTTTTGTGACATTTTTTTCTCTATTTTATTCATTAGGAAACTTTTGGTTACAAGTACCAGAAACCCACCTAAACACAAACCATTGAACCCATCATGAGGGTACAGAGCTATCTCGTAGCATTCAAGAATTGAAACATTTCAGAGACTCAGCGAGGTGATTGAACCAAGGTCTAGAAAGTTGTGGAGACTTTGCCTTTGCTTTTTCCAGATATCTGCTTTGTTCTTCATTCTCTGTATCAATTGGCCTCCTCCTTTTCTCTCGTTCACATCATAGACATAAGATGTTTGCTGATGTGTCTCAACTACAAAGAATAGCTCATCTCAAAGAATACTATTAGGAATACATCCAGGAACTGAATGTAATACCGTGTATGAATACATGCAGGAACTGGATGTCATTCATAGCTAGGCTTTGATGTTCTGTTAAATACAAATGAGTCCACAGAGCATCAATATCAGACAAGACCACTCTGTAACTGTCCTATAGCAGCTAAGGATTCTGAAGTGACACATAAAAAACCAAGATACTTTGTGGCCTTGTTTAAGCACAGACAAAAACAAGAACACTGCAAACCACATAAATAACCAAACATCCCTCCATTTTGGCTTATATAAGTGTTAAGAACTGTATATGTTTGCGCTCCCCCAAAATTCATATGTTGAAGCCCTGACCTCCAATATCATAGTATTAGGAGGTGGGACCCGTGAGAGGTAATCAGGTTTAGATGAGGTCATGAGAGTGGGGCGTCCATGGTGGGACTATTGTCCTTCAAAAGAGACATGAGCTTCCTCTCTCTCCACCATGTGAAGACATAGTAAAAAGGCAGCTGTCTACCAGCCAGGAAGAGAGCCCTCACCATAATCTAACCATGCTGGCACCCTGATTAGGACTTCCAGCCTCCAGAATCATGGGAAATAAATTTCCATTGTCTAAGCCTTGGCATTTTGTCGTAGCAGCCCAAGCTACAGTAATAAATACTGATTCTTTTCAAATTGCGGCTTTAACTTCCTTCTAGTCTTTTCTCCTTCTAGATAAAATTCAGTAAGATTCCCAGAGAATTACCTTTCCTGACAGCATCCATCCAAGAGCAAAGCCCCACTTTCTTAATCTCTTCCCAAACTACCTAACATGAGTCCAAACACTGTAATAAGTTCTTTGGTGTCAACTTACTGAAATACCTCATGATTCTCCGCAGCGTGCAGCCTCCTTCATTGCAAGGAGTAATAATAATTTATTCAACAACAGATATATTCCTGGCTGGAAAGCACTGACATAAAATATATATAGAGAGAGGTTTAGAAAATATCTGTCTGCTAAGAGAATGTAAAGGCAATGGCCCTTCAGTAACCATGAGCACCCCTAACACCAAGATGTTAGATTCAAAATATCATTCTCCAATAAAAACAACAGGATTCCTAGAGATATGGCTAATTCGAAGACTCAGAGAGTTAAAATATCAGAGGAACCTGGAACATCTCATAATTCCAGGAGAGGAAGCATGGCTTTAAGAAAGAAATGATGGGCAGTTGTCCAAAGGACACAGGAGCCATCTTGAAGGGGCTCCTGGCAGCCAAATTTGAGATAATTTGAACAGCAGAATAATAAAGATAGTAATGGATTATAATCCATAGAATAAGATAAGGCTCTATGAGTCCATACTGACATAAACAAATAAATAAATATGTGAGAAAGAACAACTTTTTCTTACATTAGTATTCCAACTAATACATATAATTATTGTTTGACAAACAATAAATGTTTTAGGCAAGATTCACAAATTGGTTAACAATATTAGTGGGTGAAAGTATAAATGAGATCTTCCAACAAGATACTTATTCATTCCAAAGGGAAAAATGATAACTTTAGGGAGGAGAAAACAGGCAAACACAGCCTTAATTATGTCATAAAAATTAACATCAACTAGTAACGGGACAAAGCTTAATCATGTGGTTCCTGATGCTTCACTGAAATAAACACATCATTCCATGGTAATCTTAATCATGAAGAAATATCTGACATGCCTAGATTGGGGAACATTCTACAAAACTGAATAACTGGCCAGTCCTCTTCAAAAGTGCCAAAATCGTAAAAGACAAAGAAAGAATAGGGGATTGTTCCAGATAAAATGTGACATGAGATCGGGAGCAAGATGGCCGAATAGGAACAGCTCCAGTCTCCAACTCCCAGTGAGAGCAACACAGAAGACCGGTGATTTCTGCATTTTCAACTGAGGTACTGGGGTCATCTCACTGGGGAGTGCCGGACAATCGGTGCTGGTCAGCTGCTGCAGCCCGACCAGTGAGAGCTGAAGCAGGGCGAGGCATTGCCTCACCTGGGAAGCGCAAGGGGGAAGGGAATCCCTCTTCCTAGCCAGGCGAACTGAGACACACAACACCTGGAAAATCACGTAATACCCACCCCAATACTGTGCTTTAAGCAAACCGGCACACCAGGAGAATATATCCCACACCTGGCCAGGAGGGTCCCACGGCCACGGAGCCTCCCTCATTGCTAGCACAGCAGTCTGCGATCCAACCGCAAGGCAGCAGCAAGGCTGGGGGAGGGGCACCCGCCATTGCTGAGGCTTAAGTATGTAAACAAAGCCGCTGGGAAGCTCGAACTGGGTGGAGCTCACAGCAGCTCAAGGAAACCTGCCTGTCTCTGTAGACTCCACCTCTGGGGACAGGGCACAGCTAAAAAACAACAGGGGAAGCAGCAGAGGCCTGTGCAGACGC
>NW_016804657.1:9120538-9176798 GCF_001698545.2 Rhinopithecus bieti
TGGGGACATGGATGCAGCTGGAAACCATCATTCTTAGCAAACTATCACAAGAACAGAAAACCAAACACCGCATGTTCTCACTCATAGGTGGGAACTGAACAATGAGATCACTTGGACTCGGGAATGGGAACATCACACATCGGGGCCTATCATTGGGGGGGTCGGGGGAGGGATTGCATTGGGAGTTATACCTGATATAAATGACGAATTGATGGGTTCTGACGAGTTGATGGGTGCAGCACACCAACATGGCACAAGTATACATATGTAACAAACCTGCACGTTATGCACATGTACCCTAGAACTTAAAGTATAATTTTAAAAAATAATAATAATAATAAAAAGTGACATGAAAACTAATGGTAATGTATGATCCCAGACCAGAAAAAAAACATCTAATCTATAAAATCTATAATCTATAAAAAAATCTAATCTATAGTTTAGATGATAATATTAGATTAGATTAGATGATAGATTAGATGATAATATTATATTAATATCAGTTTCCTAATTTGGTGATTGTACTGTGGTTATGTAAAATGTTAACATTTAAGAAATTATGGGTATTTGAGACTTCTATCAGGTTGGTGCAAAAGTACTATTCTGAACATTTTTATGAGTTTGAAATGATTCCAAATTAATTTTTAAATTAAAAAATACCTGGACACAATGGCACATTCCTCTAGTCCCAGTTACTCGGGAGGCTGAGGTGGGAGTATGGCTTGAGTCCAGGAGTTGAAGTCCAACTGGGCAACATAGCAACACCCTGTCTCTTAAAAAAAAATGCCCTACTTCTATGCGTTCACCTTTGTTTTACCTATGCATTAAATTAACAGAAAGGGAGTTAAACTTTAAACCCTCAAAAGTTACAGTCTGTAAATACTTCCTAAGGGGAATAGTTTAGGCTTATGTTAATATTAGAAAATTACAACAAAATATATACTATCTAAATGTCAAATTTCATGCATGTTCAGCCTCAAAAATATGAGTGTTCATATTACATACACTGGAAAGTTTTCCTGGACAATTCTGTACATTCCGGCTTTTTCCTGTTTTTTTTTTTCTCATATTTTCTTATATTTTCTAATTCCTTTCTACTTACCTTATTGCATTTTCAATTGTTTATGTTGCTCTTTTATTTCTTAAATGACTGTGTTTTCAATATTTTCAAAAAATATATTTTAGCAAAATCAATCAACAATCACAGAAATCATCCATAATCCTATTCCACCTTTAAAATTATAAACATATTTAAATATGTACAAATAAGCCATATGCATTCATGACTTTGTCAATGTTACATTGTCGTTATTTTCATTTGTCATGCCTAAGGCTATCTCTACCCAAAGCCACAGAAAAATATAATCAACCAGATGTTCGAGTCTTGAAAAAGAAGATCAATATATGGTTATTAAAAACACCTGGTGTTTGTGGAGGTTGTTTCAGTCTACTCAAATGTTTAGCTTCATCTAAACACAGTGTGTCTCATTTCCCTGGTAGATGAATAAAGATTCTCTTACATTCTACTATCTCTGAGGTCCAAAAGGACCCCATACATATGTAATACTATAGGTTGTTGACACCTCAAGATGAAGGGAAGTTCACATTAATGTTAACTAACACTAGTATGTTTTGAAATAATCTTGATTGCCTTGATAAATCCTAGGAATAATGGTCAAAAACATAGTCTTAAAGAGATTTTCTCTTTACAGGAATTAATCAGCCATGGAATACAGCCCATCAAAGTTTGAAGCAACCCCAGTATCCTGGAGTGATAGTGTGTTGATGTACTCAGAAAGAAAACTTCTCTAGCAAATTGGAGGCAGAGATGGCAAACAGTAACATCAAGCACCTATCCCCAAAACTTCAGTGACAATGTAAGCCTTTAGTAGGTTTGAGCATTGTCTTGTCTTCCATGAATGCCTCCCGATGAGAAGATGCCCCACCTCTATAGTTGAAATCCTAAGGTACGTTGTGAATGCTATTGGTTTAGCACAGCATTAACTGTGAAGGACTTTTATAATCAGAGTTATGATTACATCTTGGCCAGCTGTAAGGCTACTCCAGAAACCTATGTCTTAGCACCACGACCCTACTACATAAACCATATGTAGGTTTGGTGCCACCACTAGGCATCACTTATTGTACCAGTTCCTAGACACTGTGGAGTGAGGATAAGGGAGTGACAATTGTGAGAGAATGTGTTTGAAATAAATGCTACTAGCTCCTGTAAACCTAAACCTATCCACCTTTTTCTGGTAGCGCCTTGCCTCATTTTAGAAGGTATAGTGTTTTTAGAGCTGAAGGAATGAGTGCAGATAATAGACATGTATATTCACTGCTGTCTTAGAAACAGCAACCTCAAATGCCAGGAACTCCTTAAAATAACCAAGAATGTGGATCAAGCCATTCCATACGAAATAACAGATTAGATCTGAAAAAAATTGAGATATGCTATGTTGATTTTTAAGTACCTTTATTGAAATATGGTTGACATACAAATAAATTGTGCATATTTAAAGCATAAAGCATGGTAAAATTTGACATATGATTACATCCATGAAATATGTAGTGGCTGCTATGGGTTGGGGGAGGGATAGAAGGGAGTTGAAATAATCACTATAATCAAAATCATGAACATATCCCTATGACCCAAAAGCTTCCTCATGTCCCATTTTTTCTATTGTGATAAATCACCCATAATAAAATTTTTACTATGTTAACCATTTTAAGTGCACAATACAGTGTTAACTATATGTACCTTGTGTGCAATCTCTAGAACTTTTATCTTGACAAATTAAAATTAAAGTTCTGTACCCATTTAACAACTCCCCTTTATCCCATCCCCAACCCCCAGAAACCACTACTCTACTCTCTGTTTCTAAGAGTTTGACTACTTTAGATACCTCATATAAGCAGAATCATGCAGTATTTGTCTCTTTGTTGCTGTTTATTTCACTTACCATAATGTCCTTCATGTTCATTGATTTTCATATGCTAATATGAGAGGATTTTCTTCTTTTTAAAGGCTGAATAACATTACATTGCACATATATATTATATTCTCTTTATCCATTCATCTATCAATGGACACTTAGATTGCTTCAATTTCTTGGTTATTGTGAATAATGCTGTAGTGGACGTAGGTGTGCAAATATCTCTTTGAGATCCTATTTTCAATCCTTTGGGATATATACCCGGAAGTGGGGTTTCTGGATTATATGTTAATTTTATTTTCAAGTTTTTGAAGAATTGCCATATTGCTTCCCACAGTGGTTGTAGCATTTTACATTCACACTAGCAGTGCACAAGGGTTCCAATTTCTCCACATCATTCCTGACACTTTTTTGTTTTTTAAAAAATAGTTGCCATTCTAATGGGTGTGATTTGAAATTTCCCGGTGATTAGAAATGCTGAACACCTTTTCATACACCTGTTGATCATTTGTATGTCTTCTTTTGAGAAAGTCTATTCAATTCCTTTGCCTATTTTTTAATTGGGTTATTTGGGTTTTGGCTATTGAGTTGTAGGTGTTCTTTATAAATTCTGGATATTAACCCTTTATCAGATTAATGGTTTAAATTATTTTCTCCCATTCTGTAGATTGCCTTTTTAGTCTGTTGTTTCCTTTGCTGTACAGAAGTTTTTAAGTTAGATGTAGTCCCATTTGTCTATTTTTGCTTTTGGTGTCATATCCAATAAATCAGTGCCAAATCCAATGTCAGGAAACTTTTCCCCTATGTTTACTTTTTGGGTTTTTATAGTTTTAGGTATTATGCTTAAGACTTTAGTTCAATTTTAATTAAATTTTTAAATACGGTGTAAGGTAAGACTCCAACTTTATTTTTTTTTTCGCATGTGGATATCCAGTTTTCCCAATACCATATGATGAAGAGACAATTTTCTTCCCATTATGTGTTCTTGACACCCTTATGAAAGATCAGTTGACTGTGTATTTGTCAATTTATTTCTGAGTTATCTATTCTTTTCCATTGGACTATATGTTTGTCTTTATACCAGTACCACACTGTGTTGATAACTATAACTTTGTAATATGTTTTGAGAGCAGGAAGTATGAGACCTACAGCTTTATTTTTCTTTCTTACGTTTGTTGTGGTTATTAGGGGTCTTTTCAGATTTCACATGAATTTAAATGTCTTTTCTTTCTATTTCTACAAAAAAAAGAAAAGCCACATGAATTTTATTAAGGATTGCATTAAATCTGCAGATAGCTTTGTATAATGTTGACATTTCAACAATATTAGGTCTTCCAACCCATGATGGGATGTTTTTCTATTTCTTTATATTTTTACAGCAATACTTTGTTGTTTTCAGTGTGTAAGTCTCTCATCTCCTTGGTTAAGTTTCTTCCTAATTATGTTGTTCTTTCTTATGCTACTGAGAATAGGATTTAATTTTTTTCCTTTTCATATTTTTCATTGTTAATGTACAGAAATATGGTGATTTTTTGTGTTAGTTTTGTATCCTGCAACTTTGCTAAATTAATCTACTAGTTCTAACAGCTTTTGTGTGGAATTGTTAGGATTTTCTACATATAAGGTCATGTCTTCTGTAGAGATAATTTACTACTTCCTCTCTAACTTGGATGCTTTTTTATTTTTTCCTTTCTTATTTTTTCTTTTCTAACTGCTCTAGCTTAGACTTCCACTACTACATTTAATAGAAGTGGCAAGAGATGTATCCTTGCCTTGTTCCTGATATTAGAGGGAAAACTTTCATTTTGCCATGATGTTAGCTGTGAGCTTTTAATACACAGCCTTTATTATGTTAAAATAGTTTCCTTCTATTCCTAGTTAAATGAGAATTTTTATCATGAAAGGCTGTGGAATTTTTCAAATGCCTTTTCTGCATCAATTGATATGATTATGTTGCTTTTGTCCTTCATTGTGTTAATGTGGTATATTATATTGACTAATTTTTATATGTTTAACCATCCTTGAATTCCAGGAAGGGATCCCATTTAGTTACAATGTATACTTTTTTTAAATGTTGAATTCAGTTTACTAGTATTTTGCTGAGGATGTTTGCATTAATATTTATCAGGAATATTGGTCTGTAGTTTTCTTTTTTTGTAATATATTTACCTGACTTTGGTATTAGGATAATGCTGATGTCATAAAATGAGTTTGGAAGTCTTCTCTTGACTTTTGGGGGGACAATTTGAGAAGGATTTGTGTTAATTATTTTTTAAATGATTATTAAACTTCTTCAAAAATGTCATCTCATTCTAGGCTTCTCTTTGTTCTAAGGTTTTTGACTGCTGATTAAATCTCCTTACTCATTGTAGATCTGCTCAGATTATTTTTCTTTTTGAGATGGCATCTTGTTCTGTCACCCAGGCTGGAGCACAATGGTGTGGTCTTGGGTCACTGCAGTCTCCACCTCCTGGTTTCAAGCTATTCTCCTGCCTCAGCCTCCCAAGTAGCCGGGACTACAGGCACATGCCACCATGCCTGGCTAATTTTTGTATTTTTTAGTAGAGATGGGGAGATGGGGTTTCACTATATTGGCCAAGCTGGTCTCAAACTCCTGACTTCATGATCTGCCCACCTTGGCCTCCCAAAGTGCTGGGATTACAGGCGTGAGCCACTGTGCCTGCCCCAGATTTTTAAATTTCTTCATGATTCAGTCTTGGTAGATAGTATGTTTCTAGAAATTTGTTCATTTCTTCCAGCTTATTCAATTTGTTGGTGTATAATTGTTCGTAGTAGTCTGTTTTGATCCATTTTATTCCTGCAGAATCAGTTACATTGTCTCATTTCTAATTTTTGTAATTTGAGTCTTCTCTCTTTTTTCTTAGCCTAAAGGTTGGTCAATTTTATTGATCTTTTCAAAACTTAATTCTTAGTTTCATTGATTTTTTTCTATTCTTTATTTTTTATTTCTCTTGAATTATTTTCTATTTCCTTTCTTCTGCTAACTTTGAGCTTAGTTTGTTCTTTCCCTTGTTCCTTGCTGTTTAAGTCAAGCTGTTGATTTGAGATCTTCCTTCTTTTTTAATGTGCACATTTACCACTATAAACATTTCTGATAGTTCTGCTTTTACTGCATCTCATAAATTCCTGTATGTTTTCAATTTTGTTTGTCTCAAGCTGTTTTCTAATTTTTTTCTGAGTGTTTTCTTTGGCTCATTGGTTTTTCAAGAATGTGTTGTTTAATTTCCACGTATTTTCTATTTTCCATTTTCTTTTGCTATCGATTTCTAGTTTTACTCCACTGGTGTCGTGAAATATACTTGGTATAATTTCAAACTTCTTAAATTTGTTAAGGAATTGAAATTCATTTAATGGCCCAACATATGATCTATCATTGAGGATGTGCCACATGCATCTGAGAAGAATGTGTATTCTGCTGTTGTTGGGGGGAGTGTGCTGTGTGGGTTTAATTGTTCTACAGTTTTGTTCAAGTCTTCTGTTTCTTTTTTATGTGTAAATATATTTTAAGTTTCATTTTAATTATACATTAACAAATTATAGTTGCATATATTCATGGATTACAAAGTGACGTTATGATTTATAAACACAATATGAAATAATTATACCAAGTGAATTAGGATATGCATCACCTCAAATACTTATCATGTTTTGTGTGTGTTGAGAACATCTGATGAAATTTACTCTTAGTGATTTGGAAATCTAAAATACATTAATATTTACTGTATTCACCATACCATGCAATAAATCTCAAAGAGAAAAACCTCGTGTCTAATGAGGCTTTGCACCCTTCGACGATTACCTCCTTATTTGCTTACTAACACCCCCAGCCTCTGATAACCACCATTCTATTCTTTGCTTCTTTGTGTTCTATTGTTTTAGATTACACATATAAGTGAGAACATGTGCAGTTTATCTTTCTTTGTCCTTGGCTTATTGCTTACTTCACTTAGTATAGGATTCTCAAATTCATCTATGTTGTTAGAAAAGACAAAATCTTTCTCTCTTTTTTTTTTTTTTTTTTTTTTTTTTTTTTTTTTAGACACAGGGTCTCATTGTTACACAGGCTGAAGTTCAGTCGCTCTTTCTTAGCTCACTGCAGCCTCAAACTCCTGCCTCAAGTGATCCTCCTGGGACTACAGGTGCATGCTTCCATACCTGGCTAATTTTTAAATTTTTGGTAGAGACCTGGTCTTCCTATGTTGGCCCAGGTTCGTCTCTAACTCCTAGCCTCAAGTGACCCTCCTGCCTTGGCCTCCCAAAGCGCTAGAATTACAGGTGCAAGTCACACTCAGCCTTCTTACATTTTTAAGGCTCAGTAATATTCCATTTTGTATATATACCACATTTTCTTTATCCATTCATCTTTTGATAGACACTTAGATTGACTCATACCTTGTCTGTTATGAATAGTGCTGTAGTGAACATGGGAGTGCAAACATCTTTTTGACATATTGATTTCAAATCCTTTGGGTAAATATCCAGAAGTGTGGTTGCTGGATCATATGGTAATTCTATTTTTAGTGTTTTGAGGAACCTCCATACAGTTGTCCATATGGCTGTCCTAATTCATATTAATTTTTGCCGACAGTCTACATGGTTCATTTCTCACCACATCCTCACCAATATTTATATTTTTGTTTTCTCTTTATTAATCTGGTTAGTGTTTTCCTTATTGAAAGTGAAGTATTAACATCTCCTGTTATTATTAGGAGTTGAGTTGCCCAGCGACTGCCCCTGGTCTAACTGCTATCTGCACTCAGAGGTTCTCCTCTTCTCTCCCTCTCTGCTGCGTCGTTCTGCTGTCGTTCTGCTGGTCTGCCGGCTTGCAGGTCTGCTGGTCTGCTGGTCTGCTTCTGGACCCTGGGACTCGGAGTTTATATGGGTGCAGAATAGAGGGTGTAGCAGGGCAAACGGCAACTTTTGGGGCATGAAATCAGTAATGCCTGTTTTCATTTAGGGCCATGAGTCTTCAGGCTTGAAGGTGAGGCCTTTTCTGGGAAACCACCCTCTTCTACCCAGTGTTTCCCTGTCTCCTGTCCCTATCAGTTTCTTCCATGTTGTTGCAAAAGACTGAATCTCATTCTTTTATGGCTGACTAGTGTGCCACTGTTTATAGGTACCACATTTCTTTATCCATTAATATCAGTTAATGGATATCCATTTCTTTATCAGTTAATGGACACTTCAGTTGCTCCAATATCTTGGCCATTGTGAACAATGCTGCAACAAACATGGGAGTGCAGATATCTCCTCAATATACTGATTTCCTTTCTTTTGGGTACATACCCAGCAGTGGGATTGCCAGATAATATGTTAGCACTGTTTTTAGTTTTTTGAGAAACCTTTCTCTTTTTGAGAAATTGTTCTCCATAGTGGTTGTACCAATTTACATTCCCACCAACAATGTATATGTTAACTCTAATTTCAGTTTTTTGAGAAACCTCCAAACTTTTCTCCATAGTGGTTGTACCAAGTTGCATCCCCACCAACAATGTATGAGGGTTCCCTTTTCTCCACATCCTTACCAGCATTTGTTATTGCCTGTCCTTTGGAAATAAGCCATTTTAACTGAGGTGAGAAGATATCTCATTGTACTTTTGATTTGCATTTCTCTGATAATCAATGATGTTGAGCACTTTTTCATATGCCTATTTGTCTTTTGTATGTCTTCTTTTAAGAAATGTCTATCAAACCTTTTGCCCATTTTTAAATTGGATTATTAGTTTTTTCCTGTAGAGTTGTTTAAGCTCCTTGTATATTCTGGTTATTAATCCCTTGTCAAGCGGATAGTTTGTAAATGTTTTCTCCAATTCTGTGGGTTGTCTCTTCACTTTGTTGATTGTTTTCTTTGCTGTGCAGAAGCTTTTTAACTTGATATGATCACATTTGTCCATTTCTGCTTTGGTTGCCTGTACCTTTGGGGTACTACTCAAGAAATTGTTTTGTATACCAATGTCCTGGAGAGTGTCCCCATTGTTTTCTTTTAGATGCTTCATAGTTTGAGGTCTTAGATTTAAGTCTTTAATCCATTTTGATTTGATTTTTGTATATGGCAAGAGATAGAGGTCTAGTTTCATTCTTCTGCATATGAATATCCAGTTTTCCTAGCACCATTTGGTATACACTTTTCCCCAGTGGATGTTCTTGGCAACTTTGTCAAAGATGAGTTCACTGCAAGTGTATAGATTTGTTTCTGGGTTCTCTATTGTGTTTAGTTTGTAATGTATCTGTTTCTATGCCAGTACCATGCTGTTTTGGTTATTATAGCGATGTATAATTTGAAGTCAGGTAATATGATTCCACCAGTTTTGTTCTTTTTGGTTAGGATAGCTTTGACTATTCTGGGTCTTTTGTGATTCTATATACATTCTAGGGTTGTTTTTCCTTTTGCTGTGAAAAAAATGTCATTGGTATTTTGATACGGATTATATCAAACCTGTAGGTTGCTTTGGGTAGTATGGACATTTTAACAATATTGATTTTTCTAATCCATGAACATGGAATATCTTTCCATATTTTGGTGTCGTTTTCAATTTCTTTCATCAGTGTTGTATAGTTTTCATTGTAAAGATCTTTCACTTGCTTGGTTAATCCCTAGATATTTAATTTTATTTGTGGCTATTGTAAATGAGAATATTTCGTTTTCAGATTGTTCACTGTTGACATATAGAAATGCTATAGATTTTTGTATATTGATTTTGTATCCTGCTACTTTACTGAGTTTATCAATTTTAATAGTTTTTGGTGGCATCTTTAGAGTTTTCTAAGTTAAGATCATATCATCTGTAAGCAAGAATAATTTGACTTCTTTTCCAATTTGGATGCCCTTTATTTCTTTCTCTTATCTGATTACTCTGGCTAGGACTTCCACTGCTATGCTGAATAACAGTGGTGACAGTGGGCATTCTTGTCATGTTTCAGATCTCAGAGAAGTCTTTTAGTTTTTCCAAATTTAGTATAATTCTAGCTATCAGTCTGTTGTATATGGCATTTATTATGTTGATGTACATTTTTTTCTGTACCCAGTTTTTACAGGGTTGTTATCGTGAAGGGATGTTGAATATTATCAAATCTTTTCTCAGCATCAATTGAAATGATCATTTTTTTGTCCTTCATTCTGTTGATATGATGTATAATCTTAATTGATTTGTGTATGTTGAACCAATCTTGCATCCAGGAAGAAATCCCACTTGGTCATGATGAATAATTTTTTTAATGTATTGTTGAGTTTGGTTTGCTGATATTTTGTTGAGGAATTTTTCTTGTTTCTTTTTTTGTTTGTTTGTTTGTTTGTTTGTTTGTGAAAGAGCACACTTTATTGGGAAGCAGAGTGCTGCACAGTGACCAACAGATGATGGCCGCCCAGTGGGCACTTACACATCATACTCCAAAAGACACATAGGATGTTTTGCTAATAAAAATCAACAGGAACAGGGATTCCTCTGGGCAACTCCCCCAACCTCATCCCTTTCAGGGGTCAGGAAATCTCCCAACCATGTTCCTAACGGCTGCTGTGGTTCACTAGAGATAGACAGCCCCTCCGGGGAGCCTTCCTGTTTCTTATAAAGAATATTTTCTTTAGATTTTTCTGAAGTCTTCATTTGTTATTTTCATTCTACATTCTCTTAAGACCATCAGACTAGCTTCTCTATGTATTGCCTTGATGTCAGCACCAGAGAGGTCATCTTTAGCCATAATCAAATCGTCCAGGGTTACATCATCAGCCAGCATCATCCTCCTTGTGTGAATCTGAAAGATGTGCTTCTTAGTCTTTTCATCAGGCAGGGGGAACTCAATCTTTCTGTCAATGTGGCCTGGTCTGATAAGTGCTGGATCCAAAGTTTCTATTCAGTTTGTGGCCATGATAACTTTCACATCTCCCCTAGAATCAAATTCACCCAACTGGTTCAACAATTTCAACATTGTTCACTGAATGAATTTCCCTCTCATCACCAGAATTTGAATCATATCTTTTTGTCCCAATGGCATCAATAAACACGATGGACAGTGCATGTTCTTCAGCAACTCGAAACAATTTCCATACAAATTTGGGCGCATCACCTAGGTACTTCTGAATAAGTTCAGAGCCAATCACTCTCAAGAAAGTGGCCGAGGTTTGGTTTCCTACTGCTAAGGCTAACAAGGTTTTACCTGTGCCAAGTGGACCATAGAGAATGACCCCTTTAGGAGGCTTTATACCCATCTCTTCATCATATTCAGGATGGGTTAGAGGAAGCTCCACAAATTCCTTAATTTCCTAAATTTGGTTGTCCAACACCCCAGTATTAGCATAGATCTCCTGGGGGCACTTTTCCACCTTCATCACCGTGACTAGGGGATCCATGTCATCCATCAGCACCCCATCACAGTATGCAACTTGTGGTTGAGCAGGACCTAGCATCCAGATTTCAGCAGAAACTTGTCTACAAATAAAAATTGCTGACATAGTATTCTGAGCTCATAGATGTAGACACGATGGCATGATTGTCATTGATGATCCCTTCCAAAGTTCCTACTGACATTGGGGTACCCGTCAGATCATCCACTTTTGATCTTTCCTCCTCTTGCTTTTCTTCTAATGGTTTCATTTGTTTCTGATTTCTAATGAATTATCCCTCCATGAGAAGATAGTCTTTCATTCTCTTTAACTTCAATAATTTTAATGGGCACTGAGTGTTAGCTATCAACAGTGGCAGTTTGCTGGCAGCATCCGGTTCCTTTGTTTTCTTCTTCTTTTTCCCCACTGTAGTTGGTACAGGAGGTTCATATTTCTTTTCCTTGTCCTTGTCATCTTTCTTGCCACCTCCAGGAACATGACCACACTCTGACTTTGACCCATCTTGCCTTGGCCACTTAGGCTGAGGATTTTTTCAATAGTCATCAGAGATATTGACCTGTAGTTTTCTTTTTTAAATATTTCTTTGTCTGATTTTGGTATCAAGGTAATACGGGCCTCATAAGATGAGTTCACCCAACATTGGCACACCCAAATATTTAAAGCAAATGTGTGTGTGTGTGTGTGTGTATATGTGTGTATATATACATACACACATATACATACACACACACACACACATATATATATTTAAAATAATTAGATCCTCTCATTGATTTGATCCTTTTATCATTATATAATGACTTTCTTTGTCTCTTCTTACAGTACTTGTGTTGAAATCTATTTTTTCTGATATAAGTATAGGTACTCCTGCTTTTGTTTTAAATTTCCATTGTCATGGAATATCTTTTTTCATGCCTTTGTTTTCAGTCTATGTGTGTCTTCAGAGATGAAGCATGTTTCTTGTAGGCAACAGATTATTTGGTCTTGTTTCTTCATCCATTCAGCCACTCTGTTCCTTCTGATTAAATAGTTTAGTTTATTTACCTTCAACATTATTATTGATAAGTAAGAACTAACTCCTGCCATTTCGTTATTTGTTTACTGGTTGTTTTGTGGTCTTCTTTTCTTTTTCCTGCTCTCCTCTCCTCTCCTCTCCATTTTTCTTTTAGTAAAGGTGATTTTCTCTGGTGATATGATTTAATTTCTTGCTTTTTATTTTTTGTGTATTTGTTGTTTGTTTTCTGTTCTGAGGTTACTATGAGAGGTTACTATGAGACTTGCAAATACTGTCTTATAACCTATTATTTTAAGCTGATAACATTGTTTGCATAACCAAAGAAATAAGCAAAAGAAAACTAATAAAACTCTACAGCTTACCTTCATCCCCCCACTTTTAAACTTTTGTTGTTCCTATGTATATCTTATTGTACTGTCTATGTCTTAAATAGTTATAGTTATTATTTTTGATTAGTTCATCATTTATTCTTTCTACTTAAGAGTAGTTTACACAGCACAGTTAAGTATTATAATATTGTGTGCTTTTTTGTGTGCTATTACCAGTGAGTTTTGTTACCCTCAGATGATTTCTTATGGCTCATTAATGGTTCTTTTCTTTCTGATTAAAGTACTCTGTTTAGCATTTCATGTGGGGCAGGTCTGGTATTGAAATCCCTCAGCTTTTGTTTGTCTGGGAAAGTCTTTCTTTCTACTTCATGTTTTAAGAACATTTTTTTTTACCAGGAATATTATTCTAAGGTAAAAGTGTTTTTCCCTTCAGCACTTTAAGTATGTCATGCCAGTCTCTCCTGGCCTATAAGGTTTGCACTAAAATGTCTGCTGCAAGACATATTGGAGCTTCATTGTATGTTAGTTGTTTCTTTTCTTTTCTTTTCTTTTTTTTTTTTTCTTTTTTTTGGGGGGGGGGGATACTTTCTTTATCCTTGTGTCCTTTGGGACTTTCATTATTAAATGCCTTGAGGTAGTCTTCTTTGGGTTAAATCTGCTGGGTATTTTATAACCTTCTGGTACTTGGATATTGATATCTTTCTCTACGTTTGGGAAGTCCTTTGTTATAATCCTTTTGAATAAACTTTATACCCCTATCTTTTTCTCTACCTCCTCCTTAAGGTCAATAACTCAGATTTGTCCTTATGAGGCTATTTTCTAGAGCCTGTAGGTGTGTTTCATTGTTTTTTATATTCTTTTTTCTTTAGTCTCCTCTGACTGTGTATTTTCAGATAGCCTGTCTTCAGATTCACCAGTTCTTCCTTCTGCTTGACCAATTCTGCTATTAAAAGACTCTGATGCACTAAGAGACTCTGATGCACTCTTCAGTATATGAATTTTACTTTTCACTCCAGAATATCTGCTTGATTCTTTTTAATTATTTTAATTTCTTTGTTACATCTGATAGAATTCTGAATTCCTTCTCTGTGTTATCTTGAATCTATTTGAGTTTCCTCAGCACAGCTATTCTGAATTCTCTATCTGAAAGGTCACATATCTCTGTTTCTCCAAAATTGGTCCTTGGTGCTTTGTTTAGTTCATTTGGTGAGGTCATGTTTTCCTGCATGGTATGGATACTTGTAGGTGTTCAACTGTTTCTGGGCATTAAAGAGTTAGGTATTTACTGCAGTCTTTGTAGTCTGGGCTTATTTGTACCCATTCTTCTTTGGAAGGCTTTCCAGATGTTATAAAGGACTTGGGTGTTGTGATCTAAGTTTCTGCTTTAGGGAGCACCCCAAGCTCAGTAGTGCTGTGTTTTTTTCAGATTTGTAGAGGTACCACCTTGATTGTCTGGAACAAAATCTAGAAGAATTCTCCAGATTATTAGGCAGAGACTCTTATTACCTTCCCTTTCTTTCTCCTAAACAAATGTAGTCTCTTTCTTTTCTGAGCAACCTGAAGCTGGATGTGGAGTGACAAAAGCACCCCTGTGGCTACCACCACTAGTACTATGCTATGTCAGACCTGAAGCCAGCAAAGCACTGGGTCTCATCCAAAGCCTACTGTAACTATTCCTTGGCTTCTGCCTATGTTTGCTCAAGGCTGTGGGGCTCTATAATCAGCTCTACAATCAGCAAGTGATGGAACTAGTCTAGCATATGTTCTTCCCTTCAAGTCAGTGAGTTCCTCCAGGCCCCAGGTGGGTCCAGAGTTGCCATTACAGGAGCCAGGAACTAGAGTTAAACCTTAGAAGTCTACCTGGTGTTCTATTATCCTGTGACTGAGTACAAAATATTGTACTCAAACAAGATTATACACTCCTCACTCTTCCTTCCCCTTTACCAAAGCAGAGGTCACCTCATGACCACCACCACCACAGGTCACAGGGAGTACTGCCAGACTACCGCTAATGTTCCCTTAAGGCCCAAGGGCTACTTAGTCAGCTTATAGTGAATTCTGCCTGGCCTGGGATTTACCCTTAAGGGCAATGGGCTCCCCTCCAGCCCAGGGAAGGTCTAGAAATAATGTTCAAGAGTCAAGTCCTGGAATCAGGGACCACATGAGCCCCTTTGATCATATATCCCACTGTGGTCAAGCTGGTACCTAAGGCATAAGACAAAGTTCGCTTTACTTTTCCCTGTACTTTTCTCAAACAGAAGGATTCTTGCCCTGTAGCCACTACAGCTGGGAATGCACTGAGTCTCAACTGAAGCCAGCAAGTCTCAGAGTCACACCCAAGACCCATGATATAGTACCTGGGTATCACTGTTGGTTATTCAATGCCCAAGGGCTCTTCAGTTAGCAGATGATGAATCCTGCCAAGACTGGGTTATTCCTGTCAAAGCAATGAGTTCCTTTCTGGCCCAGGTTGTGTCTAGAAATGCCATCCAGAAGCTAGGGACTGGAAAAGGGGGCGTCACAACTCTGACTAGTGCCAGATCCTGCTGTGGCTGAGCTGGTATCTAAGGTACAAGACAAAGTCCTCCCACTCTTCCCTCTCCTTTCCTCAAGTGAGAGGAAAGGGTCTCTTTTGGAGCTGTGAGCTGTGCAGCCTGGGCTTAGGGGAGGAGAAATGCCAGTGCTCCAGCTGCTGTCTCAGTAGATCACATGCCTTCCAAGTCCACTGGCTTTGGGCCCAGTTCGGCACTAGCACTCATTCAAGAGTCGCAGTTCTTGTGGCCTAGTCTGCCTTCCTTTACTTAGAGACTTGGAGCACCTTAGCCTGCAGGAGTGAGGTTGGCGGGAACTCAAGGTCCTACCACTGGGCTCAGTGATTTCCCTCTGGCTGGGGCTGATTTAAGTGCTCCCTTCATGGTTGGGCATCAGATGAGTTTGGTCCGTTTTTACTTTCTGCTATAAGAAACCAGCACTGAGTTTAATGCCTCACAGTTGTTGTGCTCTCCCATTCTCCAGCACACAGAATCATTCTCCACTCCATGCTGCCACTGCCACGGGACGGGGGGCGGGGGTGGTGTTGATAATTCAAGACTGTTTTTCCTACTTCTTCAGTGCCTCTTCCAGTGATATGAAGTTAAAACCAGGTACCATGAATGCTCACCTCATTTTTGGTTCTTCTGAAGATTCTTTTTTTGTGTAGATAGTTATCAAATTGGTATCCTTTCAGAGGGGATAATCAGTGGAGCCTTCTATTCCACCTTCTTGCTCCCCACCAAGCCTGCATGGAACATTTTTTTGGTATATATTTACTCTTAATCTATGTATTTTTGTCTTTTTTTGAGATAGGATCTCACTCTGCACCAAGGGTGGAGTGAAGTGGTGTGATCATGGCTCATTGCAACTTCAACCTCCCAAGTTCAATCAATCCTTCTACCTCAGCCTCCAAAGTAGCTTGGACTACAGGCATGTGCCACCATGCCTGGCTAATTTTTATACTTTTTGTAGAGATGGTGTTTTGCCATGTTGCCCAGACTGGTCTCAAATTCCTGGGCTCGAGCAATTTTTCTGCTTCGGCCTCCCAAAGTGCTGAGATTACAGGTGTGAGCTACTACACCCTGCCGTCACATTCCTTTTTAATCCCTACTTCCCACTTCCTCTTGCTTCTGCCACCTTCTGTTTTTCACACAGCCACTGATCTACTTTCTTTCACTTTGGATTTATTTGAATTTTCTATAAATTTTATAAATGGAATCACATAATATATGGTCATTTTTGTCTAGTTTATTTCATTAGTATAATTATTTTGCTAATTATGGAGGAAAAAAATAAATAAAAGACATCCAGATTAGAAGTGAAGAAGTAAAATGGTCTTCATTCACAGTCTCTATAATGGTGTATGAGAAAACCTGTTCGAATCTATTTTTAAAAGCTACTAGAGCTAACAAGCAAATTTAGCAATGTGGTCATGCCATTTTATTGCTAATTAGTATTTTATGGTATGACTATATGATAATTTATTTTTACATCTGTTAATGGATATTTTGTTGTTTTTGTTTTTTTAAATATTTTATTTTATTTTTTAAGTTTCAGAGTGCATGTGCAGGATGTGCAGGTTTGTTGTATAGGTAAACATGTGCCATGGTGGTTTGTTGTACCTATCAACTATCATCTCGGTATTAAGCCCAGCATACATTAGCTCTTCTCCCTAATGTACTTTCAAAAATAAATCTCCCCGCCAGGCACAGTGGTTTACACCTGTAATCCCAGCACTTTGGGAGGCCAAGGCAAGAGGATCACCTGAGTTCAGGAGTTCAAAATCAACCTGGCCAACATGGCAACGCTCCGTCTCTACTAAAAATATAAAAATTAGCCAGGTGCGGTGGTGCGGTACTGTAGTCCCAGCTACTCTGGGGACTGAGGCAGGAGAATCACTTGAACCTGTGAGGTGGAGTTTGCAGTGAGCTGAGATTGACCTATTGCACTCCAGCCTGGGTGAGAGGGCGAGACTCCATCTCAAAAACAAATAAATAATATTCTATAAAAGTTTCTGTACATTTTTTGTGAAGACATGTTTTCATTTTTCTTGAGTAAGAGATCTTGGTTGGATCATATGGTAGATACATATTTAGCTTTTAAGAAACTGTCAAATTGTTTTCCATAGTAGTTGTAACATTTTGTATTCCCACCAGCTGTGTATGAGAGTATGAGTTGAGTAGCTCTACATTCTCACTAATACTTCAAATGAGCAGTCCTCTTAATTCTAGCCATTGTGTTAGATGTACAGTAGTAGATTATGGTGTTTTAATTTGCATTTCCCTAATGAACAGTATGGTTGAGCATCTTTTCAAATGCTTATTTACCACATGTTTATTTTATTTTCTTTGACGAAATATCTGATCAAATATTTTGCCTTTTTTTTTTTTTTTTTTTTGAGATGGAGTTTTACTCCAGTCACCCAGGCTGGAATGCAATGGTGCGATCTTGGCTCACTTCAACCTCTGCCTCCCAGGTTCAAGTGATTCTCCTGCCTCAGCTTGCCAAGTAGCTGAGATTACAGGTGTGTGCCACGACACCCAGTTAATTTTTTTATTTCTGGTAGAGACGGGGTTTCACCATGTTGGTCAGGCTGGTCTTGAACTTCTGACCTCGTGATCCCCCACGTCGGTCTCCCAAAGTGCTGGGATTGCAGGCTTGAGCCACCGTGCCCGGCCATATTTTGCCTATTTTTAATTGAGTTGTTTTCTTTTATTCAGTTGTTTTGAAACAGTTGTATTATTTTTAATTTTGGTGGATGCGTAATAGTTGTATATATTCATGGGGTACATGTGATGTTTTGATACAAGCATATAATATGTAATCATTACATCCAAGTGACTGGGTATCTATCACCTTAAACATTTATGATTGTTATGTGTTAGGAACATTTCAATCCTACTCTTCTAGTTGTTTTGAGTTAAACAACAAATTACTGTTAACTATAGTCACCCGATTGTGCTACCAAACACTAGATTTTATTCCTTCTATTAACTATATAGTTGCACATATTTACCTACTGTTCTTTATCTCCCATTCTCACTACCCTTTCTAGCCTCTGGCAACCATTATTCTAATCTCTATCTCCATGAGATCATTTTTATTTTAACTCCATATATGAGTGAGGACATCATTCAACATAATGTCCTCCAGTTATTTCCATGTTTTTGCAAATGACAGGATATTATTATTTTTTATGGCTCAATAACATTGTATTATACATACATATCACATTTTCTTTATCCACTCATGTTAATGGACATGTAGGCTGATTGTGTATCTTGGCTATTATGAACAGTGCTGCAATTAACATAGGAGTGCAGATGTCTCTTTGACATATTGATTTCCTTCGTTTTTTTATTTGGACCTACACCCAGTCATGGGATTGTTGGGATATTCTTGAGTTTTGAGAATTCTTTTTGTAGTTTGTATATGTCCTTCATTAGATATACGCTTTTCAAAATTTTTTTGCTCCATGACTTATTGTTTTTTAATTGTAAAGTGTCTTTCAAAAAATACTTATTTTAATTTTAATAAAGTTCAATTTATCAGTTTTTAAAGGACCATGCTTTTGGTAATGTAGCTAAGAAATCTTCATCAAACTCTGTGTCACTAATATATTCTTCCATATTTCTGCTAAAAATCTCATAGTTTTAGGATTTATATTTAGGTTTATAATATATTTTGAATTAATTTTTTATATGGCATGAGGTATAGATCAAAATTTATATTTGTTGCTTATGGTTATTCAAGTGTTTCAGCACCAGTACATCTCTGCTGAATTTTCTTTGCATCTTTGTTGAAAATCATTTGCTACTATATGTGAGGTCTCTTTCTGGATTCTCTATTCTGTTTTATTGATCTAGTTGTTTATCTTTTTGCCAGTGCCACACTGTCTTGATTATTGTAGTTTTATAGTATTTCTCGAAATCAGGTACTGCTAATGCTTTGATTTTGTTCTTTGTTTGAAGTCATTTTGGCTATTCTCGGTCCTTTGCATTTCCACACGACTTTTAGAATCTGCTTACCAATTTTCACTTTTAAAAAGCTTAATGGAATTTGATTAGGAATGCTTTAAATATGTAGATCAATTTGGAGAGAACTGACATCTTAACAATAATTGAGAAGTCCCATCTATTAACGTGGTATATCTCTTCATTGACTTAAGTTTTCATTAATTTCCTGGAAATGTTTTGTAGTTTTCAGTGTACAGTTCCTGTATATCTTTAGTAGGATTTATACTTAAATACTTACTATTTCTGATGATATTATAAATATTAATAGTTGTGTTTATTTTTATCTTCAATATCTGATTATTTATTATTAGTGTAGAGAAATAAAACTTATTTTTATATAGTGATCTTGTGTCTTGTAACATTGCTAAATTTGCTTATTAATTCTAGTAGCTCTTTTATGGACTCTATCAGATTTTCTCATAAACAATCATACAGGCTGCTAATAAAGACAACTTTTACTTATTCAATTCTAATCTGAATAGCTTTTCTTTTCCCGACTATACTGGATAGAACCTCTATTACAATGTTAAAATAAATATTATGAGCAAATGTTATTGGTTATGCCCTGTTTTCTTATCTTAGAGGAAAAAATATTAAATCTTTGCATCATTAAGGATGAAATTAACTGTAAATAAAGTTCAAAAAGTTTCCTTTTATCCCTAGGTTGGTGAGACTTTTATCAGGAAAATAGGTTAGATTTTTACCAAATGTTTTCCTGCCTCTATTAACAGCATCATAGGCTTTTTCTTCTTTAGTTTGTTAATATGATGAATTATGTTGATTGATTTTTTTAAGGTTAAAACAACTTTGTGTTCCTGGGAAAACTACACTTGGTGATAGTGTATTATTTCTGTTTGCATATTGTTGGATTCAATTTGTTAAAATTGTGTTAAGAATTTTTACCTCTGTATCCATGTGGATTGTTGAAAAAGCAGCTTTCTTTTCTTGTGATCTCATTGTCTTATTTTAGAATCAGAGTAATGCTGGCCTAACATAATGACTGGGAAGGATTTTCTCTGCTTCAATATACGGAAATAATTTGTGTAGGATTGGTATTTTTTTTAGTGTTGATAAAATTGCTCAGTGATGCTATCCAAGCCTATAGTTTTCTTTGTGGAAAAGTTTTAACTACAAATTCAATATCTTTAGTAGTTATAGAGTTATTCAAGTTATCTATTTCTCCTTGAGTGAGCTTTTATAGTTTCTGTCTTTCAATAAATTAATCCATTTCATCTAATTTGTTGGATTTATTGGCAAAACATTTTTAGTATTATTATCTTTATTATCTTTGCAATACCTGTAGAATATAGAGTCACATCACCATATTGGTAATATAAGATTTTTTTCCATTTTTTTTCTAATTAGCCTGGCTACATATTTATCAATATTTTTGTTTTTCTCAGTGAAATAGCTTTTGTTTTCATTTTATAGATTTCCACTCTCATCTTTATTGCTTTCTTTCTTCTTCTTGTTTCGTCTTATATTTGCCCTACTTTTTCTAGTTTCTTAGTTAAAGTCTTTGATTTGGGACTTCCCACGTTTCTTAATACAAACATTATTTCTATTAATTTTCCTTTAATCGTTACTTTAGCAATGACCTACAAGTATCTATATTCTTTGTTCTCATTTTCATTCAGTTCAAAATATTTTAATTTTCCTTTAGATTCCTTCTTTACCCAATAGATTATCCTAAAATAAACTTGGTTTTTAAATATAGGGATTTTTTGTAGTTCCTTCTGTTATTAATTTCTAGTTTAATTTTATAGTGACCAGAAAACATAGTTGACATAATTTATATCCTCATCTTTCTGATGTCATCCTTCTTTTTTTCTCTGTAGGTAACATGTCTGGGTACTTTTAAATTTTTCTCTTTATTGTTAATGTTGAACATTTTTATTTTGATGTGACTATTGCAGTTTTCATCATTTTTTAATTATTGGGGTTCCTTGCTTATTGGACCTGTGTTTACAGTTTTCAACAAATTTGAAAAAAATGGCTGTTTATTCAAATACTTTTCTACTCCCAATTTTCCTTTGAAAACTCCAATTACACATATATTTAAGTGCTTGAAATTGTCCCATGAGACACTGATATTGTGTTTATTTTTTTTCTTACCATTTTATTTTGAATTTCTTAAAGTCTTCAGGTTCTCCGATCTTATCTTTTGTAATATCTATTCTGCTATGATGCTATTAATTCAATCTAGTTTATTTTCATTATAGGCAATGAAGTTTCATCTTTACAAGTTTAAATTGGAAGATGTAGATATATTCTCTTTTGATACTTTCCATGTCTCTATTTAACATACTCAATCTTTCCTCTAGGTATAGAACATATGGAGTACAATTATAAGAACTATTTTAATATCCTTCTTTGCTAATTCTAACATTTATGTCAATTTTTATTACTTAATTTTCTCCTCATTATCGCTTATATTTTCCACTTCTTTGCATGATGGTTAATTTTTTTACTGAATGCACATGTGGTGAGTTTTACCTTGTTGGGTACTCAATATGTTTGTATTCCCATAAGATATAAAAGAGGAACTTTTTATGGAGGACACAGTATAGTTACTTGGGAAAAGTTTGATACTTTCAGATCTTATGTTAAAGATCTTTTAGGTAAGAAAAGAATAGAATTTTTGCCTGATGCTAATAGTGCCTCATTACCGAAACAAGATCTTTCTGGGTACCCTTCCCAGTGTTCTGTGAATGAAGAAACCTTCCATTTTGGCTGGTGGAAGCAGACACTATTCTTGGTCCTTTGTAAATGCTGGTACTATCTCTCTGATACTGTTGTTAAGTGGTTCTTTCTCCAGTTTCAGGTAGTTTCCTTACACGTCCATTGATCAGTATTCTTCCAAATACCCAAGTGGAACCCTCTACATATCTCTGGAGTTCTTTTCTGTGTAGCCCTCTACTCTCCAGTCCTCTTCCCTACAAACTTGAGCTGCCTTTGTCTCCCAGAACACTTAGCTCTGTCACATTGGCTTAATTCTGACATTGCAACATAAGAGTTCATCAGGCTTGCCCTTTCTACATTGTGGCCCAGAAATTGTTTCAAGGCAATAAGCTTGGCCTTATTGCCCCCCATATAAGCTACTTCATTTATTTGCTGTCTCTTAAGGACCATTTACTTCATTATCTGATGTCTACTGTCTTTAATTATTTCATGCAGTTTCAATTTTAAAATTGTTTTAGGTAGAAAGACAAATATAGTTACTATTGCTCTGTCTTTTCCAGTAGTAGCATTGATCATACACTGTTTATTAATTGTAAGATTTAACAGTGTCAAGATATCAAGTCTCCCCAAGTCAATCTATAAGTTAAAGAAATTTCAATGAAATTTATAAATTTTTTGTGAAAGTAGAAACACTGATTCTTAAATCTGTGTGTAAGACTAAGTGTCTAAGACTAGAACAGAATTCCCATTACCCTATAATGCTTTATCATCTTACACTGCTTACTCTCATTTATAGTTCTTATTACCCCTTGACATACTGTCTTTAACCATTTTTTATCTGTCTTTAACCCCAACTAGAATGTATGATGCACAAGAGCAGGAATTTCAGTTTGTTCATTGCTATATCCCTAGTGTCTAACACATATACACTAAATACTTATTAATTGAACAAAAACTGCATGCCAAAGAAAATTCCAAAAAAGAAGATTGGGAATTTGGCTTAGCATATATCAAGATGGTAGAAGGCAATAGCGATTAAGACCATTTGGGTATTACTGCATGGATACACAAAAAGATCAGTGGTGCAAAACAGGGAGGCCAGAAGTAGCTCTTATTGTATACAAAATTTGGTTAACATATTATAGAAATGCCATTACAAATCAGTTATAAAAGGACGGAATTAGTTAACAAATACCGCTCAGACAATTGCCTTCCTTTTGGGAAAAATATGTACACAATAAATTCTATGTGGTTAGGATAATCTAAGTAGCCTAAGAAAAGCTTTTAGCAACAATTATATAAGAATATCTTTATGATCCTATTGTAGAAAAAAATATTTTAGACATAACACAAAAGGCACATCTTATAAACAGAAGAGAAAGATTAATAAATTTGATTATATAAATATGTAAACCTTCTGTTATATAAAAGAATATCATAAACATAGAGAAAACATGAGACACAAACTGAGATAAGATATTTGAAACTTGTATAACAACCAAAGAATTAGTGTTAATATAAAAATGTGTTTATGAAAGTCCTACCAAACCGCACCCCAGCCAAAAAAAAAAAAAAACCGAAAGGCAAAAACCAAATGGGAAAAAGGGCAAAGGATTTGAGCAGAAAATTCATAGAAGAGAAAACCTGGATAGTTAATAAATATACAAAATGCATATATTTATGCATAATCAAAGAAAACTAATATAGCATGTTATTTCACTCACACCAAATTGGCAAAAATTGAAGTCTGACAATATCAAATGTTGATAGGAATGTGGGGGGTGTGAGTTCTGTTAAAGGAGTACTACTACTTTGGAGAATAATTTTGCAATCTCTGGTAAAATTTAAAATGTTCCCATCCTACAGTTTAGAAATTTAGTGTCTAGATTCATGGCCCAGGAAAACTCTTGTACTTGTACAACAGGATATCTTTAGAGGGAAGTGAATTTGTTCAAGTAATATTTTGGAAGCATTTAAATGTTGTCAGCATGGGGAATAAAGAAATAAAATGTAGTGTAGTGATACAACAAAGCAGACTTTCTCAAGTGCAGTTTAGGGAGGAAATTTTGGTGGCCTAAGGCATCCATTAAATGTAATGAATTAACTAATTGCAATATATCTAGAATGGTCCTGATTATGTATCATCGTGGAAGAATTAAGAAAGAAGTCATTGAAATCATTGTCTTAGGTTCAGTGGTTAAGTTGAAGATCTCTGCCTGAGACAGGCTGCCATGCAGCAATTAAATTCAATGATCTTGAATTGCATGTATCAATATGAAAAGATCCCCCCACATAAGAATAAATATAAAAACCAAGATGCAATAACTTACATAAAATATGAAAGCATTCATATAAAATTGAAAAAATAATATAATGTTATATGTTTTCGTAGATGTTTCTAAACTATGTAGTAAAAATATGAAACCACAAACTGGAATGATATAAACTAAGCTAATGAAAGTTTATTTGGGGAGAAGTAAAGAGGGAATAAGAATGAGAAAGACTTAAACTAAGTAATATTTTATTTCTTTCATATGTAAAGTATATCTGAAGCAATGATGCCAAAATATTAACATTAATTAAGTGTGGATACTGGAAACACAGATACTTGATAGCACTTCCGAATTTATTTAACTTTTCAAAAAACATCCGGAAATTAAAATAAAACTTTGCCTGCAGCTTAAGAAAAAGTAAAAAAAAAAAAAGACAAGCTAGCAACTATGAAATATTTTGTGTCTTCCTAACTTCTACTGAGTTCACTAAGTTCTACTGATCTGTCACCAGTTTTTCCACAGTAAAGGAGGCCATTGCATTGTGGTGCTGTATCTTATCATCCAGTATCCAAAAGCCTGACTTTTGTCATTCTTGAGTGTGAGAGGGCTGCAAACATCAGAACAGCTTTTCACAATAAGTGGCTGGCTGGGAAACCTGAGCAAACAAAAACAGGAGAAAATTAACTCTAGTCTCTGGCCAAAATAATTTGCCTATGATAAACAAAACAGACAATTTCCAGTTCCCACCCCATAGCAGATTAAGACCACCTGTTGTTAATTATGTCCAAATATTTGATAGTTCCTTGTTCCTTTATGTTTCTCAGTTATGTCATTATTGTTTGTTTTAATTTTAACCCATGCAATATGATTCACTTTTCCTTGGCTTTCTACTTTTAGAGTCGTTACTTCTAACTTACCTCTGCTTCTCTCATCCAAAATTTAGAGACAAATCTAAAACTTTGGTCTTGTTACTCCTTAGCAAATGATGGCCAGCTTAGTGCAACATTTTTCCCTGACTATTCCTGAAGCAGTTTATTGACTTCACTACCCCCGCAGACCCCAGGAATAGAAAATGCTGGTTCTCCCATAGTTCACCTACTTGTAGCTACTAGGTAATGTAATCTTTCTCACAATTCCCTCCTACCTCTTGTATCACTGAGGGGTACAGCAAGCCAAGAGAATGAACTTGTATTGGTTAAATGAAAGCCATTTAATAACTGACTGCTTACAGAGAAGTAGGTGGGTTATGGGGTAAAATAAGGGATATTAAGACATGCAGACATTAGCAAAAATGGGGAGGCATTACCACCTCTAGGGCTAAAAGCAAGGAGAAGAAATATGTTTATAGAATCCTGTGAGAGTGTGAGATGTTGGGCAAGGGCTACTCCCCAGAAGCTCTAATCTTGGGAGAATCCAGGTGCTACTGCAAGAGGTGCTGGCACAAAGGAGTGAGCCTGAAAAAAACACAACAACCTGTCTTTTCTCTTGCCTTCCAGTCTTCTGCTCACAACTCCCTTTGGCTAAATCCACCTATAAGCAAATTGAAAGAGTGGCTGCAGGATGTAGGCCTTAAGCAATAGCCTTCTAGGATCTCTGACTGGGTCGATGGGAGTGAAGACTGGTTTTACAGGGGAAGGCGCAAACAATAACCTGCACATTCCAGAAGGTCAGATGTTTCTTCCTCCCTCTTTTCAAGCTCATGTTATCTGACCATGCCACCCTCTACCACTCTTCAGTGCTGTCACTGACCGGTGTCACTTTGCACTAAACACCTGCCATCATCCTTGGCTACTTCACTGTATGTGGATGACCCATCAGACAGTCTAGCCTCAATTTCTCACCAACAACAGCTTTTATCTGTGTTCTAGTTCAGCAACCCATGGTAAACTACCAATTGTTTTTTCTAGACAGAGGAAAGAGTTATCAATGAGCTATGAAATCTCTCAGTTTTCTATCCTTAATTTTAGCTGTATCCATTTTCCCTTCTTCCTTCAGTTTTTGTTTTGTTTTGTTTTTGTTTTAATTTCAATAGGTTTTTGGGGAACAGGTGGTGTTTTGTTACATGGGTAAGTTCTTTGGTGGTGATTTCTGAGATTTTGGTACACCCATCACCTGAGTAGTGTACACTGTACTCAATGTGTAGTCTTTTATCCCTTGCCCCACTCCCACCCTTTCCCCAGAGTCCTCAGAGTCCACTGGATCATCCTTAGGCTTTTGCGTCCTCAGAGCTTAGCTCCCACTTATAAGTGAGAACATACGATGCTTTGTTTTCCATTCCTGAGTTACTTCACTTAGAGTAATGGTCTCCAACTCCATCCGAGTTGCTGCAAATGGAATTATTTCATTCCTTGTTATGGCTGAGTAGTATTCAGCCATAAAATAGAAATATTTTATTTATCTGCTCATTGATTGATGGGCATTTGGGCTGGTTCCATATTTTTGCACTTGCGAACTGTGATGCTATAAACATGCATGTCCAAGTTTCTTTTTTACATAATGACTTCTTTACCTCTGGGTAGATGCCCAGTAGTGGGACTGCTAGATCAAATGGTAGATCTACATTTAGTTCCTTAAGGCATCTTTATACTGTTTTCTATAGTGGTTGTACTAGTTTACATTCCCACTAACAGTGTAAAAGTGTTCCCTTTTCACCACAGTCACACCATCTATTATTTTTTGATATTTTAACTATGGCTATTCTTGCAGGAGTGAAGTGGTATCACATTGTGGTTTAGATTTGCATTTCCCTGATTAGTGTTTAGCATTTTTTCCATGTGTTTTGGCCATTTGTGTATCTTCTTTTGAGAATTGTCTATTCATTTCCTTAGCCCACTTTTTGATGGGATTATTCTATTTCTTCTTGCTGATTTGTTTGAGTTCCTTGTATATTCTGGAAATTAGTCCTTTGTCAGATGTATAGATTGTGAAGATTTTTTCCCATTCTATGGGTTGTCTGTTTATTCTACTGATTATTTCTTTTGCTGTGCAGCAGCTTTTTAGTTTAATTAAGGCCCATCTATTTATTTTTGTTTTTGTTACATTTGCTTTTGAGTTCTTGGTCATGAAGTCTTTGCCTAAGTCAATGTCTAGAAGGGTTTTTCCGATGTTGCCTTCCAGAACGTTTAATGTTTCAGGTCTTAGATTTAAGACTTTGAGCCACATTGAGTTGATTTTTGTATGAAGTGAGAGGGAAGGACCCAGTTTTATTCTGGTGGCTTGCCAATTAGATTAGCACTATTTGTTAAATAGGGTGTCCTTTCCCCACTTAATGTTTTTGTTTGATTTGTCAAAGATCAGTTGGTTGTAAGTATTTGACTTTATTTCTGGGTTCTTTATTCTGTTCCATTGGTTTGTGTGTCTATTTTTATACCAGTACCATGCTGTTTAGGTGACTACAGCCTTAATAGTAGATTTGAAGTCAAGTAATGTGATGCCTCCAGATTTGTTCTTTTTGCTTAGTCTTGCCTTGGCTATGCAGGCTGTTTTTGGTTCCAGATGGATTTTAGAATTATGTTTTCTAGTCGTGCAAAGAAAAATAATGGTAATTGGAATTGCACTGAATTTGTAGATTGCTTTTGGAAGTATGGTCATTTTCACAATGTTGATTCTACCCATTCATGAGTATGGGATGTGTTTCCATTTGTGTCATCTATGATTTCTTTCAGCAGTGTTTTGTAGTTTTCCTTGTAGGAATCTTTCACTTCCTTGGTTAGGTATATTCATAAGTTTTTTTGTTTTTGTTTTTGTTTTTTTGCTTGTTTGTTTGTTTGTTTGTTTGCAGTGGAGAAAAAGGAGTTGAGATTTTATTTGGTTCTTACCTTGGTTGCTGTTGGTGTATAGCACTGCTACTGATTTGTATATATTGATTTTGTATCCTGAAACTTTACTGAATTTATTTGTCAGATGTAGGAGCTTTTTGAATGAGTTTTTAGGGTTTTCTAGGTATATAATCATATTATTAGTGAATAGTGATGGCCTGACTTCCTCTTTACTGATTAGGATGCCCTTTATTTCTTCCTCTTGATTTATTTCTCTAGCTAGGATTCCCGGTACTATGTTGAACAGAAGCAAGGAAAGTTGGGATCCTTGTCTTGTTCCAGTTATCAGGGGAAATGCTTTCAACTCTTCCCTCTTCAGTATAATGTTGGTTGTGGGTTTGTCATAGATGACTTTTATTAGCTGAAGGTAAGTCACTTCTATGCCAGTTTTTCTGAGAGTTTTAATCATAAAGCAATGCCAGATTTTGTCAAATGCTTTTACTGCATCTATTGAGATGATCACATGATTTCTGTTTTAATTCTGTTTATGTGGTGTATCACATCAACTTGCATATGTTAGACCATCCTTGCATTCCTGGTGTGAAAACCAATTGATCATGGTGGATTATTGCTTTGATACTAGTTAGCTAGTTTCTTGAGGATTTTTGCATCTATGTTCATCAGGGATATTGGTCTGTAGTTTTCTTTTGCGTTATGTTCTATCTTGTTTTTGGTATTAGGGTGATACTGGCTTCATAGAATGATTTCGGGAAGGTCAGATCTTTCTCTATCTTTTGGAATAGTGTCAATAGGATTGGTACTTTGAATGTCTGATAGAATTCAGCTGTGAATCCATTTGGTCCTGGATATTTTTTGGTTGCCAATTTTTTTCATTACCATTTTGATCTCACTGCTTGTTATTGGTCTGTTCAGAGTTTCCGTTTCTTTCTTGTTTAATCTAGGAGGGTTGCATATTTCCAGGAATTTATACATCTGCTCTAGGTTTTCTAGTTTGTGTGCATAAAGGTGTTACCAGTAGCCTTGAGTGATTCTTTGTATTTCTGTGGTATCAGTTGTAATATCTCCTGTTTCATTTCTAATTGAGCTTATTTGGATCTTCTCTCCTCTCTCTTTGGTTAATGTCACTAATGGTCTATCAATTTTGTTTATCTTTTCAAAAGCTCAACTTTTTGTTTCATTTCTCTTTTGTAATTTTTTGGGTCAATTTCATTCAGTTTTTTTCTGATCTTTGTTATTTCTTTTTTTCTTCTGGGTTTGGGTTTGGTTTGTTCTTGTTTCTCAGATTCCTTGAGGTATAACCTTAGACTGTCTATTTGTGCTCTTTCAGACTTTTCATGTAGGCATGTAATGCTATGAACTATCCTTTTAGCACCAGTTTTGTTTTATCCCAGAGATTTTGATAGGTTGTGTCACTATTATCATTCAGTTCAATTTTTTTTTTTAATTTTCATCTTGATTTCAATGATCATTCAGGAACAGATTATTTAATTTCCATGTATTTTCATGGTTTTGAGAATTCCTTTTGGAGTTGATTTCCAATTTTATTCCACTGTGGTCTGAGAGTACTTGATATAATTTTGATTTTCTTAAATTTATCGAGATGTGTTTTGTGGCCTATCATATGGTCTATCGTGGAGACTGTTCCATGTGGTGATGAATAGAATGTACATTCTGCAATTGTTGGGTAGAATGCTCAGTAAATATTTGTAAAGTCCATTTATTCTAGAGTGTAGTTGAGGTCCATTGTTTTTTTGTTGACTTTCTGCCTTGATGATCTGTCTAGTGCTGTTAAGGGAGTATCAAAGTCCCTCAATATTATTGTGTTTCTGTCTATCTCATTTCTTAGGCTTCATAGTCATTGTTTTATAAATTTGGGAGCTCCAGTGTTAGGTGCATATATATTTAGGATTGTGATATTTTCCTATTGGATTAATTCTTATCTCATTATACAATGGCCCTCTTTATATTTTTTAACTGTTGTTGCTTTAAAATCTGTTTTGTCTGATATAAGGATAGCTAATCCTGATCCCTTTTGGTGTCCATTTGCATCCCTTTTCCATCCCTTTACCTTAACTATATGTGAATCTTCGTGTGTTAAGTGAGTCTCTTGGAGACAGCAAATACTTGGTTGGTGAATTATTATCCACCAGCCACTCTGTATCTTTTAAATGGAGCATTTAGGCCATTTACATTAAACATTAGTATTGAGATATGAGGTACTATTCTATTTATTGTGCCAGTTGTCACCTGAATACCCTGTTTACTTTTCCATTTCATTACTGTTTATAGGCCTTGTGAGAGTTATGCTTTAAGGAGATTCTATTTGGGTGTATTTTGAGAATTTGTTTCAAGATTTAGAGCTTCTTTCAGCAATTCTTGTAGTGCTGACTTGGTAGTGGTGAATTTTCTCAGCATTTGTTTGCCTGAAAATAACTTTATTTTCCTTCATTTATGAAGCTTAGTTTCATTGGATACACAATTATTGGCTGACAATTGTTTTGTTTAAGGAAGCTAAAGATAGGACCCCAATTCCTTCTAGCGTGTGGGATTTCTGCTGAGAAATCTGCTGTTAATCTGATAGGTTTTCCTCTATAGGTTACCTGATGCTTTTTCCTCACAGCTCTTAAGATTCTTTCCTTCACCTTGACTTGAGATAACCTGATGACTATGTGCGTACATGATTATCTTTTTGTGATGAATTTATCACGTGTTCTTTGGGCTTCTTATGTTTGGATGTGTAGATCTCAGACAAGGCCAGAGATGTTTTCCACAATTATTCCCTCAAATGTGTTTTCCAAACTTTTAGATTTCTCTTCTTACTTCAGAGCACCAATTATTCTTAGATTTAGTCATTTAACATAATCCAAAACTTCTTGCTTTGTTCACTTAATTTTTTTTCTCTGTCTCTGTTGGATTCAGTTAATTTGAAAGTCCTGTCTTTGAGCTTTGAAGTTCTTCTATTTGTTTGATTCTATTGCTGAGACTTGCCAGTGTATTTTGCATTTTTGTGTGTCCTTCATTTCCAGAAGTTGTGATTGTTTTTTATTTATGCTATCCATTTCTCTGGAGATGTTTCCATCCGTATCCTGTAGCATTTTAAAAATTTCTTTAAGTTGGTATTCACCTTTCTTTGGTGCCTCCTTGAGTAGCTTAATGATCAACCTGCTGAATTCTTTTTCTGGCAATTCAGAGATTTCTTCCTGGTTGGATCTATTGCTGGAGAGTTAGTGTGATCTTTGGGAATATTAAAGAAACTTGTTTTGTCATATTACCAGAATTGTTTTTCTGGCTCCTTCTCATTTGGGTAGACTATGTCAGAGGGAAGATCTGAGGCTCAAGACTGCTGTTCAAATTCTTTTGTCCCATAGGGTGTTCCCTGGAGGAACTCCCTAAAGAGCTCCTCCAGTCCCAAGCCACTAGCTAGAGGAAGGGGCTTCCTGAGAGCTGAACTTCAGTGATTCTTATATCTCCTCTGGGTTGAGCCACCCAGCGGACAAAAGAATCTGAACAATGGCTCTTGAGTCCCTGATCTTCCCTCTGACATAGTCCACCCAAATGAGAAGTAACCAGAAAAACAATTCTGGTTCCTCTAGGTAGTGGCTTGGGACTGGAGGAGTAACTTAAAGAGGGGAACACTCTTGGGACAAAAGAATTTGAACAGCAGTCCTTGAGTCCCAGATCCTTCAGTCCCAAGCCACTACCTAGAGGAAGGGGTTCCCTGAGAGCTGAACTGCAGTGATTGTTATATGTCTTCTGGGTTTAGCCATCCAGTGGTGCTACCAGGCTCTAAGATACTACTGGGGTGTGTCAGCAAAGAGTCCTGTGATTTTGTTTGTCTTCAGGTTTCTCAGCCATGGTTACCAGAACCTGCTCTGGTGGAGGCAGCAGGGAAGTGAAGTGGACTCTGTGAGGGTCCTTGGTTTTAATTTTGTTCAGTGCGCTGGTTTCTCTAATGCTGTTTATGGTAACAGTGAAATTGTCATGTGCACAGACATGGCCACTGGTTAGCCAGGATATACAGGTGGTGGAATTAGTGTTGTTTTCTCCTTTCTTGAGTGGGGCCATTCTTTTATGAGTTACTGTAATGGTTGAGTTGGGCGGCCTCTAGCCAGGAGGTGGCACTTTCAAGAGAGCATCAGCTGTGGTAGTATGGGGCAATACAAGCTTGCCCTAAGGTTGACTGGATAAGTATTTGAGTTTCTCAGGTGATGGGTGGAGACATAGAGCTCCCAATAGATTATGTCTTTGTCTTCAGCTACCAGGGTGGATAGAGAAAGACCATTAGATGGGGACAGGGATAGATGTGTCTGAGCCCAGACTCTCCTTGGGTGGGGCTTGCTGCAGCTGCTGTGGGGGATGGGATGTGGTTCTCAGGTTAATGGAATTATGTTCCCAGGGGGATTATGGCTGCCTCTTCTGCATCATACAGGTTGCCAGGGACGTGGGTAAAAGATGGTAATGACAGGCCTCACCTAGCTCCCACTCAGACAGCAAGGCCAGTTTCACTCCCATCTTGCCCGACCAATAACATCAAGTTTATATCCAGGTAGCTGATGAGCAGGGATAAGATCTTTCCCCAGGCTACAAGCCACCCCACTGAGAAAGCAAACAGAGCTTTCAGGCCCCACCCCTTCCTGCCTGCCACAGCTTCTGTGTGCATATCTGCACTTCCCATTTGGCCAACCCCAACTCCCCTGGATTCTGCCCAAGATTATTTGCACTCAGTCAAAATCATTACAAAATTCAGCTGGGAGTTTCCTTCTCGCTGTGGTCTTTCCCCAGTTCCACTGGCTGCTCTTCCCAAGGACCTCTGTGAGATAAAGTCAGAAATGGTTTCCCTGGGCTTCTTTGGGGACTGGGAGTGCCTACAGGGCTCTTCCCACTGCTTCTTCTACTTTCATATTTTGCTTGGCTCTCTAAATTGATTTCAGCTCTAGGTAAAGTTAAATCCTTCCCCTGTGATTTGGATTTTTAGGTTCCCCAGTGGGTATGTGTGTTCAGAAGCTGACATTTCCCCTCTCACATTTTAGGCACTCATAGGTTTTTGGCTGTCTCACAGAGTTTGCAATGGCAAGCTACTTCTTTCAAAGGGTCTGTGAATTCTTTTGTTTTTCCTGATATCTTCCTGCAGTAGTTCTTGGAGCAAAAGTTCATGATGGGAGTTTCTACACACTGTTCTGGCCATCTGAGTGAAAGCTGCAAATTAGTCCTGCCTCCTATCTGCCTTTTATTATTATTATTATTCTGATCTCCTCCTTTCAAACAATAGGTTCTTTCACTTGTCTAGAGCAGTCTATCTACCTGTGCTCTGTAACTGATTCCTTGCTGTCTCCTCCAGGACATGGCTCTGTTGGTTGCTTTCTCTTCCTTTCTACTATCACCTTCCTCAAAGACCATATACAAATCCCTCTTAAAAAAAACAAACAAACCAAAAAACTGAGGAAAAGGAAAACAAATACTTCCCCTCATCAAATATCTCCTTGTAGTTGCTCTTCTCCTTCTATCTTTAGCAAGTGTCTCCCAGCAGCCTACACTCACTATCTCTACTTGCTCTCACTTTGTCCCACTAGTCACCCCACAGCAATATCTCTTAGCCCAAGTAGCTCACTCTATTGAACCCATTCCAGTAAAATAATTTTAATGATTTTCAAAATGCCAAATTTAGTAAATGCTTTTCAGTGTCTGTGTGCCATTTGGCATTACTGTCCATTTCCATTTTCATTTTGTGTGACTTCTGAGATAACACTTTCCCCTTATAGTTTCCTTTTGCTTATGGTTTTTCTTTCCTGGTTTCCTTTGTTGGATCTGCTAGCTGTAGCTACTTCTTAAATGTTAATGTTTCTGAAGATTCTGTCCCTGGCCCACTTCTGTCACTGGGCATGATAATCCTCATCAACATTATCCTACGTTATCTTGGAGTTTCAGCTACAATCATATGCCGATGGCATTCAAACTCCTGCCTCCAGCCAAGACCTCATTTCAAAGTCCCAGATCCCACATATTTATTTAATGTATATTTAAGTAGTGCTTTCTACATTCTAGTTTCTAAGCTTTGCAAATGTTAGTTCATTTAATTCCCAATACAATTCTATGAATTGGTATACAGGAGAAAAATTGAGGTACTAACATAAGACTAAAATATTTGAAGTTTTCTGGCTAGTCAAATAACCTAAATGATTTTATAGGTTGTATAACTTGCCCCATGACTCACAACTTATAACTGGTAGAGCCAGCATTTGAATTGAGACAGTCTGGCTCCAAAATCCATGCTGTCAACCATTTTGCTTAATTCTTCATTTCAGTGTCCCTTGGGTACCTCTAACTCAACATATCTGAAACTGGATTTAGCTTTCTCTGAAAACTGACTTCTCCCAATCTAATCAACAATGGTAAAGCTAATATTCAGAGATACCTTCAAATTGTTATTTTTTAATTAGTGATTTAACATTTAATTAGATGTGTTGGGGGAAACTGATGTAATAAGCATTGTATACTTATATCATCATAAAAATAGTATATCCCTAATACAATGTAAAATTTTGATATTTTGGAATTGTTTTCTGAGCTATTAAATATAAAGCTTCATGTCCATGGATATGTTTAGACTTTTAAAATCACTTGAAGGTTTATTTTCTGATTTATATGTCAGCAGAATATTTTATGACCACTTTTTGAATAATAACATTTTAAATAGATAGTGCCAAATAAATCACATGTTATTTGGCATAGATGTTTCTGGATCCAGTGGTTAGAATCTTTCCTTACATATGTGATACAGTTTTAAAGTAAAACAAAATTGCTATGGAAATTTATTTAAATGGAAATGCATGTTTTATCCATTTAGAATCTGTACAAGATTTTAGGTAAATTAATCTTAATGAGCTATGCAAACTGGTCCTTAAACCACAAACCAGATTTACCAATAAAATTACTTAGCACTTTTCCTATAACATTTGAAACAAATAATCAGTTATAATTAGAATTTTGAGGATAAATTCACTGTTCATTTTATATATATATATCCCTTGAAATATAATTTGGTTTCATATTGCCAAATTAAGTGGAACAGGCCACCTAGCAAGATTATAGTAATGTCAGCAATTAGTCAAATATTATTTTCCTGGTAGATACCATAGTTTCAGTTCTACAAAATAATTCTTTCAATCAATCAATTTTCAGTAACAAAATCTAAAGTAATTTTATGACATAGCAAAATTTGATTTTAAAATTTTCACTTCAAATTCAAAACAATTTCTAACAAAATAGGAGAAATAGAAATGTATTCACTAATTCACTTCTACTTGTCAAATCAAGCTACACATTCTGACTTTTAAAATCCTGGTTTTACTTTTTTTCAGTTTTGTGATCTGTTCAATCTTTCTGCACTAGTCAAAATCAGACAACTCCTTGGTAGACATATAAAGATTTTTAAATTTCCTCAAGTAAAATAAATATAATAATAAATCACATATTCCAAATAAACAGCACTTTGCCATGCTTTTGTTAATTTCAGAATACTGGATGACGCTAGATACTAGCATCACGTGACTCTCATTTTACTGCTCTCAGGTTTCGGACGGGATGTATAGCTGCACCTTGCAATTTGCATGCATGCTGCCCATCATTCCTCAGTAGGGGAGGGAGAGGATGAATCAATGAAGAGTTGTACTCCTCCAGGTGCTTTTTAGTTTAGCAAGACTGAGACCAGTTTACCTGGAGAACACCAATTTAAGTAGTTGCTTGTGGAGACCTGAGTTATTAATTGGCACTATAAATAACTAATATCACTTGTGGGACTTTTTACACTGACAACATGTAGAAAACAGAAACATCGTTCTTTAAATTAGACTTGGATTGTCCATAAGGTCTGACTTCTCCAATTGAGGAAGCAACCATCTCTCTCAACAGATGTTGCTATTTATGGTGCAGAGAGGCCAGACTTCATAAATGTGTTGGAGCTTTAAAGTAAACCAAAATTATGAGATAAACTTTGTAACATAAGTGCATGTTTTATCTACTTATATTTTATAATAAATTCACAGGAAATAAGATGTGATTTAGCAAATTTGAGAACAAAAAGCTTTAAGCCCAAAATACAGCCTCTTCTCTGCTTCAGTGTCTTCTGAAGACTTCCAAACTTAAATGAATGTTATATATTATATACTCATCTTCCTTCAGAGAAAAAGCCTCTCAGTTTGTATTTCAGGACCCAGGGTTTCATTGTCTAAAGAAATCATATTTAACTTTATTCATAGCAGATTTATGGTTGCTTTGATGCTTAAAGCCTTGCAAGGACTTTTACCAATGATCTTTGAAGTTCTGTGCAAAAATCCCTGAACTTATGTAGAAGAAAGCCCTAGTGTACCCATTTTAGACATTAGATCTTTCAATCGTCACTCGCAGTGATGCTACACTGGAAATGGCCTGCTTTAAGCGTGAAGATTTGAAATATTCAGAACAGAATCATCTCTCTGAACAGCTTTTCTTCATTCAATGAAAATTCTTCATCTTGGAACTTAGTCCAACTTTTGAAACTTAACGTGGTGATAGCCGCCCTGCGTTCTTTCCCTTTGATTACTTATTTTCTCCAATCCATTTTGTACCAAACTTATATTTCAGTTTTTCTACTACATGTTTATCCTTCTTTTTGCCAATTTTGTAGATAGATGATAGATAAAGGGCTAGCTAGCTAACAAGATACATAATCACAGATATAGCTTCGGGTCCAATTTCTTTGGTAGAATTTATTTGAAAGAACTTAAAATATTACTCTTTCTCAATTAGATCTATGCTTTTTAAAATTTAGAAATGAAATTACTATAAAACTTTCTACTCAGCTTCTTAGAATCTCATTTCTTCAGTGAGCATTTCTGAGTGCTTACCATTCTGTGAATATTTAAGATGTCTTGCCAACTGTAATGATTGAAAAACTATTATAAATGAGAGTTTATTTTACAAAAAGAAGTCCAGAGATACTCATGTATAGTTGTTTGAGTTCCAGATTCCTATTAACGGTCCAGCATCCTTCAGTTTTACACTTTGCCAACCTTAGTATGTTAGTTAGCCTATGCTAGGCTATGCTGATGTGACAAGTAAATTCTGACATCTGAGAATCTTAACACACAAAAAACGTGGTCAGTAAGGATAGTGTAGTCAAGCAGGAAACAAGGTTCCTTACATCTTATCCTTAGCCAAGATCATCACAGAAGAGGAAAAGACAATGTGGGAAATCACATATGGAGGTTTTAGGATCGAGAGTAGAAGTGTGGTACAACACTTGCACCCATGTACCTTTAGCCAGAACCCAATCACATGGCCTTCTTTCACATCTAATTGGTCACATTATTACTTTGAGCTGAAGGGAATCCAGAAAGTATTCTTCTAGTTAGGGCAAAAATATATTTGGTAGGTAACTAGCAATATTTACCTCAGGGATATAATGTTGAACAATGTATAGTTTCAGCCTTCTATGTTCTTATATTACAGTGTGAGAGGAATGCTACATTGTGAGTGCTATAGGAGAGATTTCAATAAAATACCATAGGATTTCACAACACAGAGCAGCTCACTGTTTCTAAAGAATTTAAAGAGGGCATCAGAAAGAATATAACATTTTAGTTGAATATTAATGGAAGATTTGGAGTGTATTAGGTAAGAAATGTTGAGAGATGAAGCCAGCTGGACTTCCTGGGTTGAGTGGGGACTTGGACAACTTTTCTGTCTAGCTAGAGGATTGTAAATGCACCAATCAGCACTCTGTAAAAATCCACCACCAATCAGTGCTCTGTGTCTAGCTAAAGGACTGTAAATGCACCAATCAGCATTCTGTAAAAACGCATCTATCAGTGCTGTGTCTAGCTAAAGGATTGTAAATGGATCAATCAGCACTCTGTAAAATGGGCCAATCAGTGCTCTGTAAAATGGACCAATCAGCAGGATGTGGGTGGGGCCAAATAAGGGAATAAAAGCTGGTCATCCGAGCCATCAGTGGCAACCTGTTCAGGTCCCCTTCCACAGTGTGGGAACTTTGTTCTTTCACTCTTCACAATAAATCTAGCTGCTGCTAGATTTTGGTCCTTTGGGTCTGCACCACTTTTAAAAGCTGTAATACTCACCACGAAGTCTGCCACTTCATTCTTGAAGTCAGGGAGCCCACAAACCCACTGGAAGGAACAAACTCCTGATGTGCCATCTTTAAGAGCTGTAACACTCACCACGAGGTCCCCGGCTTCATTCTTGTAGTTAGCGAGACCAAGAACCCACTGGAAGGAACCAATTCTGGACACAATGTGACTGGAAAGGCAGGACAACATCACATTGTAATTGGACTTACGTTATTTGTTAATGAATTATCTTGGCATTGAAGTGTTAACAGAAAATTTTCAGCAAGCGGGGGTCATATAACTGGATTTGCCATTGAGTAAGTGTTGCAGTGGCTGGACTGTGTAACCTTACAGTTTGAGAATGTCAAGATCCAGGAGACTCACATACTCTTTAACTACAGGAAAAAGGTGCTGCAGGAAGAGGAAAAGAGAAGTATGAGCCAGGGAAGCTGAGACCAGTCTTCCCTCTTAGACCTCTAATAATGAGAGCCCATTTAGTCCCCTCCAACCCCAAGATGTGTTCATCTAGTATCATATGAAACTGTTTGAGATAAGGCTGTTGATGCTCTGGGTTTTGATAATTAAAGCCTAAGAATAGTGTCCTATCCTACAAGTCAAAGTGAGTCTCCCTGAAACTTTCATTCACTGGTTTTATCTTTATTCTCATTGGTTAGTCTTTTTGAAGGTCATGGTATTCTTTGGAAATATATAGTACACATGTATACAAAAACTCACATGCAATTTCATAAGCTTGAAGACTCTCTGGAGTCTTACCATAGATCCCCAAGTTAAGAACCCTTGGCCTCTAGCAACTCTAATAAAGGCCTACTTATACTTTAATTTATAGCCCTTCAAATATTTAAAAACAACTTTCTTTTTTTTCTTTTTTAAACACTGATAAAGCCCTTAGTATATTCAAATGCCATGTTTGGCAGTTTATTACTAACTCATTTAATCCTCATAGCAACACTGTAAGATAGATAATATTTTTTCCCCTTTTCCAAATGAGGAAACTGAAGTACAAAAGGGTGAAATAACTTATCCAATTCACATAACTACTAAATGGAAGAACCAAGGTTTGAAAATAGACAATCTGGCCCCTGAGCCTATGCACTTAGCACCATACTTAATTGATATTTAACTTGTAAGAGAGAAGTTTAACTTCTTTGACTGTATTTACATTTCATAACCTCCAGGCCCCTCATTCTTCTCTAGACAATGTAGTTTGACAATGTTCCTTTAAAATGTGTTGCCAGTTCCAGACACCATAAATGTACTGGTATAGCATCACACTGGATCAGCCTTTTTTTGATAGCCACAAAGTGGTCATTCATGCTGGGGGAAAAGAACAGGATGAAGGAAGAGGCCTATGGGTCTTCTTCAGCTTCACACTGTTCTGGGTCCTCTGGGCAAGGTTTAGAAATAGCTTTTGGGATGGATATATCTGCAAGACTTTTGTTATGCAATATCCCAGGCGAAGTCATGCATGGATTGTTTTCCTCTCAGAATGAAACCTATCCCAGGCTCCAAGTAATCATTCCCAAGGGAATTAAATAGTCCTTAATTAAGAACAACACTAGTAAATCCTAGTCTGAACCACAAAACAACCACACTTGAGGAATCTACACCCCTTAATGAAGAAAGGCTGTTAATCTATGCTGACACCTTCAGCTTGATTTTATTTTATTGGAAAGATGTTATATGGGTTACTATCTCCTGGTTTACATAATCCTACAGTTCCTTGATGCAATATGAAGTGAGATTCACAGAAGTTTGAGTTTACAATCCTATGCAGCTGGTGGAGCTGGGACTCAAATTCAAGACCACAGAACACCGCACTAGTAGATACGTACTTGGAAAGTTGGAGTTTGGTGGGGAGTTCCTGGGATGTGATCCATCAAATTGTCTGAAGTGAGGTGTTTGGGAATTTGTACTACAAGTGAATCTAAACTTTAACTAATTTGACTTAAAGGTTCTGTGACCTCTCTTAAGTGGGAGACTCCCTTGCTCCGGTGTACTTTCCCTCCATCTTTGTCTGTTGCTAATAATTTAGCCAGCGACAAGGTATACTTAAAGATCAACTTTTTTTCCTGCTACAAACATGACTTCAGTCCAAGTATTTAAGCACCTGAACTCAAGTGAGGATAATAAATGTCAGAGGAATATTTATAGCTTGGTATATGGAGATTTTCCAGGTCCCTGTTCTGCAATAACACAGATCCATCTGCTAAGGGCATTAGAATTGTGTGTTGTTGCTTTTTTTTTTTTTTTTCACTCAAGTTGATAGATTCTGAAAATAGAAAATTGCAATATACAAAGATTTTAACCTTTTTTTACTCAAATAATTATTAAATTAGGAGTTAATTACCAAGGGCAAAGTTTTCCCGCAATTCCTGGCTATTGGAAGCAAGCCCAGAAGAAACCTTAGCTCAGTCTTATATAAGCCCCTGTCATCATTATGCTGACAGATCTACCTGAGGATTTATTGTAGGATTGTCAGACCTTGGGGGTCTGAGGTTAGTCGACTCCCCAATCTGTCGTTGGGGTTATGATTGTTTTTATTGCTGTGCTATAAACATAGTTACCACTGATACTATTGTCAGCTAATGTATTCTTGTTCAAAGGTCTGAGGAAGAATCTTTACCCACAAAGACAGTTTATATGTATTTGTACCAGGAGGTTATTTAACTCTTCTTCTATGCTAAGCAAGGGCAAGAAGGACCTCTCTGGTTCTGTTCCATCCTTGTATCCTAACTTAGAGAATGTCCATAGAGCTGACTGATGGTCAGTTAGCTATTAAATAGAAAATTTTATGCACTGTTGAGATTAACACTAGAGTACAAGTCTAGACAACATAATAAAGTGGAATGACAATGTGTGTCTTCTGTGACTAATGAACATACATTCTCTGCTTCACAAAAGAATAAAGGACAATAATATGCGAGGCAGTGTGCCTCATGTTACTCATGGGCATAGTCAGAAACAATGTGTAAATTAAATTTTGTACAACGTAGTTCCCCTTACAGTGCAATTTCAAGAATATCTTATTTCTAGATTACCAACTGACATTGATTTCTCTTTTTAATTTAAATTTAGTTTTAGTTTTACAAATATCTCAATTACAGAGCGTTAACCATGCTCAGATGGTGACATATCATCATCATTGGTCTGCACAAGGAATCCCTCCTGTTTATTTATTAACTCATTCCATTTTCATTCCTATTCTGCAGTCCCATTCTCACTTTTACCCTCATATGCCTGATTTTAAACTTTTATTTCTATACAACCTTGAAGAATGGGAATGATTGTGTACATGCCATTTAATTTGCAGTACTGATATTGTGCCATAGATATCAGCTTTCTTATTTTTTTCACCAGAAATATGTTTTGAAGGTACAATCTTATAACTATGCACATATCTAGTTTGTGGCTTCTGATGTCTGCCAAGTACTCAATTGTATGTATCCACCTTGTGTTAGTACTCCTCCAGGGCTAGATCCCAGACTGTTATCATCATCTTTCTGCCACCACAGACAATGCCATGATAAACAGTGCTTCTATTTGTCCTCTATCCAATAAAGAAAGACTCTAAACTAAACTAATATTCAAGTGCATAGATAAAGTCCCTAAGAAAACATAAAATCTTATTGAAAATTAGGTCATATGACTTTTAATATGCAAATAATTATCCTTAATGTGTTTATGGCATGCATTTTGTGTTTGGACGTATATACATTTGACTTCTATAAAGACAAAATATCTTTGTGAAACAGATTGGGACTTTTTTTTTTTTTAGCCCAGTGGGCTTAATGCTTTGCTCCTTTTCATTTAAAATGTCTCAAGTAATCAGCTTTCTTCTTTGAGTTTTTGTATCCCAGGCCAATATATATGATTGCTTGGAAGTCCTAACATTTGGCTTACGTTTTCTTTTTCTTGAATGGATCTCAAAAGAGTGATCTCGCCAGGCCGAATCTCTCCCTAAAGAAATTAAGCAGTATATAAAGTTAGCTAAAACGGCAAATTCACAACAAGAACTCTAACTATTTGGGTTTGGGAAAAGAAAACAGTAGGTGAAGGTAAAACAGCTGTGCAGATGTCCTCATGTCTACAAACTAGGGCTAAATATTATTATAGGTCCTTAGCAAAAAGTAATGTTGATTCTCTTCGGATTTTTTTTTTTCTGCTAAAGGTAAAATAAAGCCTAGGGGTAGACTGATAAAATACCCATGTGTTGGAGAAATGCAATACTTAAATTAGCCAATGTTTACTGACTATTTATTATAGTTGAGGCATTGTAATAAGCAATGGGATAAGAAGAAAATAGTATGCAAACATTTTAAAGTTATAATTGCAAGATTACAGTGCATTTGGAGTTACATGATGTTAACTAATGGGAGAAATACAGTTGCAGAAATCCATCAATTGCATTCAATATATACTAATTTTCAGTCAAGTAGTAGGTGCTTGTATTAGGTCCCCATCAATCAAACACAAATGATTTCAATACTAACCTTCACAATCTTCAAGAGGTAGAAAAACAAAAAAGTAAATGTGATTAAATATTATGGAAGCTATGATGTAAGGAATGCAGATGGAGAACCAAAGTCATTGCTACCTTCTAGAAACGTAATGTGAAACTTCATATAGAAGATGACATGCAAACTGAGTCCTGAAGTTTTTGAGGGTTCAGAAGGAAAGAATTTCTGTAAAGGGAGAAAGAGGTCCTGAAGTGAAAGGCAGTCTGATAATTAGTGAAGCAGTAACTAATACAGTAGAACCATCTGTGTTCGAATTCTGACTCTGTCGTTTACTAGCCTATTATGGCTCAGTTTCCTCATCTGTAAAATGGGTAAAATAGGAGTTCCTTCCCCATGGAGTTAATTTAGGATTCACAGGAGATAGCACATGTAAAATGATAGATACCATGCCTGGAATATACTATAAGTGCTCAATAAATATTAGTATACTTACAATAATGACAAATAATGTGCTAGAGTTGGTGAGGAGGTGAAGGGAAGGGAAAAGGAGTGAAAAATAAGTCTGAAAAAATAGACAGAAACCAGATCATGCAGGACCTGATACACATACTTTGGACTTTAACATTTCTTGGTTAGGCAATTAGAAGTTGGGAAGAGTTTTACACAAGGAGTAAAAGGAAGACACTTGATAAGATTCGCTTTTTTAAAAAAAAAGAATAATCAAGCATTAGCAAGGATGATGGATTGGAAGAGACAGGGCAATGAATTAGATGACTACTGCAGTGGTCCAGGCTAACAATGAGTTAAAGCATAAAAGTAAAAATAAATAGAAATTTAAAGGATGATTCTGAGACATACACCATATTTATTTGATTTCATGTGGAAAGTAAGGGAAAGTAAGGACTCTTGAATGATTCCCATTTCTATTAATAATTTTATACATATCTTTTTTTACATAACTTATAAACAGATGACATAAACTTACAGTATCCATAAATACAGAACAGTACTCAGTATATTTTCTCTGTCATTATTTTCTTAACGTTTTCTTTAGTTTGTTTTATTGAAAGAATATGGCATACAATATATATACAAAATATGTATTAATCAACTGTTTATGTTATCAGTAAGGCTGCTAGTAAAGTTTTGGGGGAGTTAAAAGTTATACATGGATTTTCTACTGCAAGGGAGGTTGACACCACTAACTCCCATGTTGTTCAAGAATCAACTGTACTAAGTTTTCCCATTTTTGTACTTCTTTGTATTCTTTTGTGATTTCTTTTTTCTATTCAACATTATATTTGTGAGTTTTACCCACGTTAAGATGAGCCATAGGTGCTTTATCTTAATTTTTCTTCTCCAGTCTTGCCAGAGATGCATTTTCTTTATTGGTTTTCTCGAAGAAACATTTACCATTATTAATTAATATGTCTTCATTAATTAATATGTTTTCATATGTCTCCATATGTCTTAATTATTTGTTTTCATCGTTATTTACATTTTACTCTTTCTTCGTATTTGCTCTGTTATTCCTTGTCTAACTTATTTGTTTTCTCGATGTTTTGTTGTTGCTCAGAGAGGCAGTGGATGTTTCTCCTTTTATTTATTTCTCTTACTGCTTGATCAATTTTTTGGTTATGTTGTTATATTTACCCAGTGATACAGTTTGGCTGTGTCCCCACCCAAATCTCATCCTGAATTTCCACATGTTATGGGAGGGATCCGATGGGAGGTAATTGAATCATGGGGGCAGGTCTTTCCTGTGCTGTTTTCATGATAGTTAATAAGTCTCGTGAGATCTGATGGTTTTCAGAAAAGGAGTTCCCCCGCACAAGCTCTCTTTCGGCCTGCTGCCATCCATGTAAGACACCACTTGTTCCTCCTTGCTTTCCGCCATGATTGTGTGGCTTCCCCAGCCATGTGGAACTGTAAGGCAATTAAACCTTGTTTTTTTGTGTAAATTGCCCAGTCTCGGGTATGTCTTTATCAGCAGCTTGGAAATGGACTAATACAGCCAATTTGAAATGGTTATATCTTCCATTAATTTTTTTGAACTGACCTTTTTAATGTGAACTTTTAGCATTTTAAAGTTACTCTCTTTATGTGTAATAATATTTTTGCCTTAAAATCTGTTTTGTTTGATATTATAATAATATAGATATGCCAGGTTTTTTAAATTAGTATTTATCCTATAGTTTGTTAATCATATTTTTACTCTCAACATTTTTTCTCTACATACTTTAGTGATTCTGCTTTAAAAAAGCATACAGATGAATTTTGTTATTTTGTTTTAACTGAAGATTTTAGCAATTACCATTTATTTTGACATATGTAACTTTATTTTATCAACTCATTCTGTGATCTTTATTTATTTTTTAATGTTTTATGCTTTACTCCTCCGTTCATGGTTTTTTCAGCTGAGACTTTTTAAAATTCTATTCTCCTCCTGTTTTTTTTTTTTTTTTTTTGGAAACTGTTTACTTTTTCTATTATATTAGAGGTTATCCTTGAAATTTGAACATACGGACTAAACTTATCAAAGTAAAAAATGCATCAGTATACTTACCTCCTCCCCAAGTAACATAAATGCCATAGTACATTCACTGGAAAACAGTATTTTAGTCCTATCTTGCTTTTTAGCCTTCATATTGTCATTTTCATTTTTTTGTTTTTTATGTATTTGTTATTTACTTGTATTTATGCATATTTAGCAATTTTTTTCTTCAGTTTCTTGTTATATCTCAGACATTACTCTTGTGATCATCTTCCTTCCTCATGAACAACAACCTTTCAAAGTTCCTTTAGTGGTAAGTGCTCTCACTTATTTGTTATTTGAAACATGTTTTTATTGTTTGCTCTTCTGAAAAGATAGTTTTCTAGGAATATTTTTCCAGGCCAGTAATTATTTCACCTTTCTAGATATTGTTCCATAGTCCCTTAAAATCTACTGTTCCTCTTAGGAAGTCAGTCTTAGGCCTAGTTGTCATTTCCTTATAAGAAACCTGTTTTCCTATCTGGTGCTTTAAGATCATCTGTTTGTCTTGTGCTCTGCTGCATCACTGTGATATGTCTAGGAATTGAAGTTCTGATAAATCCTTTTTGTAATATGTTGTGCTTTTTCCAACTAAAGAACCATAACTGCCATTAATCCTGAAAAAAGTAAAGATTCCAATCCACAAATAGAGTACATCCGTCCATTAAGTTTCCTTTGATTCCCCTCAAAATATTTTTATAGTTTTCAATATTCTTTCACATGTTTTATTAAATATAGTCCTTGTTTAAATTTTTGATATTACTATCATTTTCCAACTACTTTTTGCTAGTATTATACATGGAAATATAAATTGAGTTTTAAATATTCCTCTTGGATCCAGCAACCTTGTCAAACTCATTTATTCTAATAATTTACATATAGATTCCTCTGGATTTTCTAAGTACAGAAGCATATCATCTACAAATAACAGTGTGATTTATTTTTTTAAAATGTAGGTACATACAGAAGCCCACGTGCCATCAGCAAATTACTAGAATGTCTTCTTCCTCTGCACAGTAGGGTATGAATAATACTTTCTTTACGTAGGGGTATCCAATCTTTTGGCTTCCCTGAGTAATACTGGAAGAATAAAAATTGTCTTGGGCCACGCATAAAATACACTAACACTAATGATAGCTGATGAGCTAAAAAAACAACTGCAAACAAAATCATAATGTTTTAAGGAACTTTATGAATTTATGGTTGGCCATATTCAAAGCCGTCCTGGGCCACATGTGATTCATAGGCCACAGGTTAGACAAGCTTGCTTTATAGGTTCTAATAGTCTGATCTCTTTCATGAATCACAAGATTAGTAAGAATGATCACTACTTATTTTTCAGATTGCTGATTTTTCTTCACAAGTATTTAGTTCAATAACCCATTGAATTTTGCTAAGAATTTCCAAAATTTCTTCTTAAAAAATAGTTTTCTATTTTTTAAGATAGACACATAGCTAAGACAGGGTTCATACCATGTACATTTTAACCTCAAATGGATTTGTCTAGAAATTCATTAGCAGAGATTTTTATATAAAATATTCCTCTCACAAGTAACTTTCATAAAGTCGCTATTGGCAATAGTAACATGTGAATACAGATTGATCCCTGTAAACCACACAGCAATTGATCATTTCTTATACTCTACATGCTCATGCACCAGGTTGATTACTGAGAAAGGAGGTAAAGGAATGAGGTGAGTGACATTCTTTGAAAACAAGCATCATCTTGTTGAATTTAGGCCTATGTAAAACTTTATAAATTCAAGTTCCCTAGTTTTGTTTAGGTAAGGCTTAAATTTGATAAAATTTTCTAATTTGAGTCAGATTTTAGTAAAGAACTTTTTAAGCTAGGGAAAAGGCGGAGAAATGGGATTAAACCCAGATTAGAGGATACATGGATTTAAATGGTGATAGTTCCTTTAGGCAAGACACCACACATGTATATGTGTTGGGAAAACATCAACATTCTTACTTCAGGACCTTTGCATGAAGTTTTCCCTCTGCTTGAACAATGTTTATTCTCTGCTCTCCATCTGAACAATTTCACTTATTGCTCAAGTCTCAAATTTGCTTCCTTAAGCACTTTATAACCAATGTGTCCCAATTTAAATTCACCTTCCCCATGTCATCCTATTATATTTGAGGATTTTTATTAGAAATTTTCATTCCATATGTGTGTGTGTTTACAAGTGGTTTTCAAACTTCACTGTGCTTAAAAAACACTTGGGAAGCTCATTAAAAAGTAGATTTTTGCACCTAACTTCAGATATTTCTACTGAGTAAATCTAATTGGGAATCGAAAATATGCATTTTAGCTAGACTCCCCAAGTAATCCTAATGTAGATGACCATAGGAACACACTTTGAGATGTCCTCCATGAGGATAGCAACTGTGCTTGTTTATTTCTGCATCCCCAGCACCTAACAGAGTGCTCAATGACCATTAGTTGAACTGGAAACATTAGGATCAAAAACACTCAACAAACTGGCAAGTGAGCCAACAGGCTAATGCTGCTTTAGGATTGGGGCTGCCTTCAGACCCAGGGAAACCATCAATTTTTAAATGGTGGGTAGAAGAAGTTTTAAAGGAGATATGAAAGTATTTGGGGAAAAGGGGGGAAAAGCTCATTTTTCCAGCCTTAGCCAGGAGTCAAAGTTGATGAGCTGTCAGCAGCCACTCTCTATCCTGATGAGTCAAAGACTGTATACATAACTCCCCCAGGGTATCCAGTTCAGAATTTCAGCTGGATAAGGGCATTATCTTCCTTTCATCGCGGGGCTGCTTTCAACACATCAGGAAACACCGTGTCACTCCTTGACAGAGGCTGGCAATTTAAACTAGGGAGATAATCTGAAGCCTTTAAAACTGGCTGATATTTTCATTTGCGATTCCTCATGGCAGCACTCTGCAGCCCCCACTTTTTCTGTTTTGTACCCTGCAGTGAGGCTTGGCAGCTAGATCTATATTTTAGGGCAGGGTTGATGGTGAAGTGCTACAAGGGAACTGTAATGCCAGCTTTTCTGGAATCTGATATCGGCATTTTGGGACAATGGTACATAAGGAAATAGTATTATGGGGACTTAAAAAAAAAAAAAAAGGACCAGAGGGACATGAGACCTAAGGCCTGCGATTAACCTCTGGAGCTATAGAAAAGCAAGAGCGGAACTTGTTTGCTGTTTTAGAGTATAGAAAAATTATTTAGGGTCTATCTATTTACCTTTGTCCTTCAAGAATAAGTTAAAGTTTAATATGGTGATTCCAAGGGAAGGTGAAAATCTCAACAAAATCCAGAACCAAGGAAATCAGTTACTGAGAGAAAATTATCTCGATAAGAAATGGTAAGAATGAATCTGGAAAGAAAACCAATTATTGCATGCCAGTCAACTTAGCTGTTTGAATTCTGTCTGTACCTTCAGGGAAACAAATTTTGCTGATGTCTGCTTACCTGTCATTCTGTCTTTCTATAAACTTCTGTCTTTAGATGTTCCTTTTTACATATTTGGCATATAGACAATCTCTGATGAGGCAAAATTTTCTCTAATGGGTTTTCTTGGGTAAGATCTCTGGCCTCTTTCATTCTTTCATCTTCTTTGAACAGCAAATCCCTTCACTCTTTAGATAGCTCTTGAAATCAGATAGACATAAACAGTAATATTTGCCAAGAAGAATGGCAGCCCTGCTTAGAAAAATCCACGGTGCCTGGAAAATACTTGGCTGCAAAGTTTCGTGGTGAGAAATGTGGCACCAAAGATCAGAGGGAATACACTTTCCTCTGGCTGTTAGTTTGCACTCAAGTGCTATGCTGGGAGTGACCAGAGGCCAAAGCTAAAGCAAAGCCTCCTTAATCTGTGCATCTACTAACGTATTTCCCATCTGGCAAGAAGATTGTCCTCTTCTGTTTTCAGTTACTCCCCGTTAAAATCTCAAACAGCATTTTTATTTCTGTGGTTCCAGATTCTAATCGGACCCCTGACAGTCTCTAAAAGGCTGTGCGTCTCCTGTTGCTGGCATGTTTTCTTGACTTTATCTGAATTAGATGAATTATGGCCATGCTGACATTTCTCCTCTAATCTGACTCTAATCATAATAAATATAAATTTCAGATGGCGTTGTTTCCCCTACCCTCTTTATTCCAATATGACACTCTTAACTATGAAAGGAGGAGAGCTACTGAAGACTCTTAAGTCCTTGCACAAACATATTTCATCAGTCTTTAAGACCTGGTAATTTGCGTTTTGTGCAGACATGGAATTTCACTTGGCAGAATAATTATTAATGGTATCAGACTATTTGTCCACTATAAACAGCTATAAAAATAGGCAAAACACATGAAACAAGGTTTAAGTACTGGAAAACGTACAGTGCAGGATTGTGATTTCGAAAGAAAGGAAATAATTGTGGCAAGAGTACCAAATCGCACCAGCTTTGTGCCCACAAACATTTGCCACATGATGTCCCTGGAAAAGAGGTCCCAAGTTGAACAAATAGATCTTTCTGAAGTTAGGAAACAGAGATAAGAATTCAGTGCTGCTGACACAGATGAAATGTGCAAAGCAGAATTTTTGAGAGGAGGATGCCTCTCCAGATATTCAAATGGAAATTTTAAAACTGAAAATATTATTTTAAATTTTAAAATTCACTGGATGGGCTTAAAAGCAAAATGAAGCTAGGGAGCCAGTGAATTAAAGATAGACTAGAAGAATTATAAATTTTAAAGAGAGCAAAAAGAATTGAAAGAATATGAATAGTATTTCAACAACATGTGGGGCAATATACATGTAACTGGAGTCCAGGAATAAAATGAAAAAGTGAATAGTATAGAAAAAAATTAACATAATGTTGAAAGTGTTCTCAATTTGATGGAAGATATAAATTTACAAATTCAAGAATCTCAAAAACTGCAAGCAAGCTAAGTGCAAAGAAAACTAGGTCTAAGAATGTCAAGCTAATGAAATTAAAGATAAAGACAGAGAAAAATGACTCACTACATAAAGAGGGAAATGACACAAATGATAGCTAACTCTTCATCAAAAACTATGCAAGATAATACAATAACACCTTTAAAATGCTGGGGAAAATCCTCAGCCAAAATTCTATAACCACTAAAACTACTGAATAAAAGTAAAATAAAGACACTTTTAGATAAAAGAAAATTGACATTATTCATTGCCAGTAGAACTGCAATATGAGAAATGCTAGGGAAGTTTTTCAGGCTGAAAGAAAACAACATAGATAAAAATTTGTATCTTCAGAAGAGAAATAAAGGATCAAATATGGGAAATACCTGGATAGATGTAAACTTTTGGTTTAATTATCTTTAAAATATGTAGTTTAAAACAAAAATTACACCATTTCCTGTAGAATTTATAACCTATTTAGATGTAAAACATAACTCTGGCATTAGGGACGTAGGGAGGAGTAAATGGAGTCATAGTGTTGCAAGGTTTTCACATTTAATGCAAAGTGGTCCAACATTAACGCAAATAAATAATTAAAAGTTAAAATGTATACTGAAATTTTAGCATGAGTAATAAAAAATTAGTATAAACAGTTTAGCTAAAAAGGCAATAGACAAAGTAAAATGAAATTCTGAAAACTATCCAAATAAGTCCAAAGTAAGTAGAAAAAATATTTTAAAAGAATCAAAAAAAGGAGAAGCTGAAGAATAATCAAATAATAAAATAGTAGAGCTAAATAGAGCCATATCAACAATTAAAAGGCAGAGATTGCCAGAATAGATAATCAAGACCCAATGATATACTATCTACAAAAGATGCACTATAAATATAAAAAAATTTATACTGATAAGATGAAAATAAACAGATGAATCTAGTACTTCCATTTAAGCGCTGGCATGTAAAGAACTTGGAAGTTATCAATCCCATCCTTAGAAAAAGACAACTTGAAAAACTAAGAATCAAAAGCTCCTCTTGTGCCCATCAAAGAAATAAGCTTGCAAGGCAAACTATCACCTCAATATCTGGAGAGACAGGCAAATCCATAGAGACACAGCCAAGATCTGGGTACCTAGAGCAGAAGCTAATGAAGACAAAACTGGTAAAAACAAATACTAATTATGACAAGTTGATGGAGGCCAAAAGTGGGCTAGCCTGAGAGTGCCAGTCCCCTGGGAACTACATATTTCGCAAGCTTTATCTTGAGGAACCGCACACCATTCTCACAATGAAGGTTTGAGAAAGCTTAGCTCCTGGTTCTTGCAGGTGAAGGGGAAAAGTAATCATTGTGAAATATATCCAGAGCATACTTCATAACAAAGTTCCACTCTCCTTTCCAGGGAAAAGATTTTGCCAGAGCCATATTCCAGTTAGGAGAAGGACATCCCTCCCACTGCAACCACTTCTAGACTTCTTGTCTGACCTAACAAAAACAACATAGTCAACAGAAGTCAGGGCTTCAAGGACAAGAATTAGAATACTTTAGACAGGGAATGGAATATAAGGTGAGCGAAGGAGTGAGCAAAAAAGGATATACCATAAGATAAACATATGTGAAGTTCACAGCTCCAAGAGAGGCCCATTAAAACTGAGATTTAGCCAGACACAGTGGTGCATGCTTGTGGTCCCCCAGCTACTCGGCATGCTTAGGTGGAAGGATGGCTTGAGCCTAGGAATTCATGGTGAGCCTAGGCAACATAGCAAGATGCTGTCTCACAAAGAAAAAAAGAAAAGAAAAGAAAAAAAACCCTGAGATTTAATGAGAAGATTATAAAACAGTCCTCTTCCTCCAGACCTTACCACCACACCAACGGTATTGTAACAGTGAATTACAGGTGAAAGAGTTACAAGACAGATTCTGAGGAGAAATACTCAGGGAAGCTCAAAGTCAAGAGGGGAAACAAATATAGTATAAGGACACTAGAGGAATTAGAAGCTTCTAGCACCTATAGCTATAGCAAATGTTAACTACAGCCCAGCTCCTAGTCAGATTACCATAAATCCTCACACTGAAGGCTGATTTAATTTAGTTCTTATTAGCCAATACATGTCCAACTTTCAACTAAAAATTTACAAGGCATGCCAGAATGCAAGAACACACACAGTGTGAAGAGACAAAGCAACCACCAGAACCAGACACAGCTATGACACCAATGTTGGAATTGTCAGGGAGTTAATATAATTAAAATAATAAGGGCTTTGCTAGGAAAAGTAGGCAATAGGCAATAACGGATAGGTAATGTTAGCAGAGAGATGAAAACTCCAAGCAAGTAAATGGATGGGAAGAGACAGACCGTGCAAATGCACATAGTAAGCATAAGAAGTCTGAGTCGGTATATTAATATCAGATAAAAATAGACATCAAGACAAACAGTGGTACCAGACACAAAAAGAAATATGTCATAAGGATCAAAGGATGAATTCAAGCACACAGCAATCATAAACGTGTACACAATTTATAACAGGGTTTCAGAATACATGAAAAATTTGACAGAATTAAAAGGAAAAAGTCAATTTCATAAGCATAATTAATAATATTAACACTTCTCTCCCAACAATGTATAGATTAAGAGACAATTAATAAACATATTGATTATCCCAATGACACTACTAATTATCTTAACCTAATTGATATTTATAAAAGACTACTCTCAACAACTGTGGAATATAAATGTTGAATTGCATGTAGCATATATATCAAGATAGATTATATACTTTGATCTAAAATATGTCTCAATAAGTTTGAAAGGATTGAAATAATACAGAATATATTCTCTAACCACAATGGAATTGAATTAGAAAGTAATTAGCAATAAGATCTCTAGTAAAATACAAAATATTTGAGAACTGGTATCAATTCTATCGAAACTATTCAAAGAATTCAAACAGGGACTCCTCCCTCACTTATTTTATTAAGCCAGCATCACCCTTGTATGATACCAAAACCTGGCAAAGACACAACGGAAAAAGAAAACTACAGATGAACATAAACGCAAAAATCCTCAACAAAATACTAGCAAACCAATTCCAGCATGACATCAAAAAGTTAACTCACAATTATCAAGTAGGCTTCATTCTTGGGATGCCAGGTTGGTTCAGCATACACAAATCAATAAATGTGATTTACCACATAAACAGAGTTAAAAACAAAAATCATATGATCATGTCAATAGACATGAGAAAAGTCTTTCATAAAATCCAAAATCCCTTCATGATAAAAACCATTAACAAGCTAGGCATCTAAGAAACATATGTCAAAATAATAAGAGCCATCTATGAGAAACCCACAGCCTACATCATACTGAACAGGGAAAGCTGGAAGCATTCCCCTTGAGAACTAGAATAAAACAAGGATGCCCGCTCTCACCTCCTTTTCAAGTTAGTGCTGGAAGTCCTAGCCAGAGCAATCAGGCAAGAGAAAGAAATGAAAGGCATCCAAATTGAAAATGAGGTCAAACATCTCTCTTCACTGAAGATATGATTCTATACCTAGAAAGCCCTAAAGACTCCTCCAGAAGGCTCCTGGAACTAATAAACAACTTCAGCAAAGTTTCAAAATCAGTGTGCAAAAATTAGTAGCATTTCTATACAGTGATAACGTTCAAACTGAGAGCCAAATCAAGAATGCAATCCTATTTACAATAGCCACAAAAAATAAAATACCTAGGAATACATCTAACCAAGGAAGCAAAAGATCTCTACAAGGAAAACTATAAAACACTGCTGAAAGAAATCATAGTTGACACAAACAAATTGAAAAACATTTTATGCTCATGGATTGGAAGAATCAATATTATTAAAATGGCCATACTTTTCAAAGCAATCTATAGCTTCAACACTATTCCTATCAAACTACCAAAGTTGTGTTTCACAGAATTAGGAAAATACTCTTCTAAAAATTCATATAGAACCAAGAGAGCCCAAATAGCCAAAGCAATACTAACAAAGCAAAAAGAACAAAGCCAGAGGTATCACATTACCCAACTTCAAACTATACCAAAAAACTACAGTAACCAAACCAGCATGTTACTGGTACCAAACCGGACACATAGACCCATGGAACAGAATAGAGAACCCAGAAATAAAGCTACACACCTGCAGCCATCTGATCTTCAACAAAGTCGACAAAAATAAGCAATAGGGAAAGGAACTCCTATTCAATAAATGGTGCTGGGACAACTGGCTAGCCATATGCAGAAAATTGAAACTGGACTTCTGTCTTTCACCATATACAAAAATTAACTTTAGCTAGATTGAAAACTTTAGTAAGTCCTCTAACTGTAAGAATACTAGAAGAAAACATGGGAAATACCATTCTGGACATTGGGAAGAAAATATTTGCAAACTATGCATCCAACAAAGCCCTAACATCTGGAAGCTATAAGAACTTAAAGAACTCAACTAGCAAAAAAAAATCACACTACTGAAAAATGGGCAAAATACGTAAAGATACTGGTCAAAAGAAGACATACAAGTGGCCAATGAACATATGAAAAAATGCTCAACATTACTAATCATCAGATAAATGCAAATTAAAACCAGCATGAGATACTGTCTCACACCATTTAGAATGGCTATTATTAAAAAGTCAAAAAACTGATGCTGGCAAGGCTGCAGAGAAAAGGGAACACTTATATTCTCTGGGCCGAAATATAAATTAGTTCAGCCACTGTAGAAAGCAGTTTGGAGCTTTTTCAAAGAACTTAAAGCAAAACTAGCATTTGACTCAGCAATCCCATTATTGAGTATATATACAAAAGAAAATAAATCATTCTACCAAAAAGACATGTGTGTTTGTTAATTGTAGCATTATTCACCATATCAAAGACATGGAATCAACATATGTGCCCATCAACAGTGGGTTGAATGAAGAAAATGTGGTACATATACACCATGGAATATTATGCAGCCATAAAAAAGAATAAAATCCCGTGTTTTGTAGCAACTTGGACAGAGCTGGAAGCCATAATCCTAAGCAAATTAATACAGAAACAGAAAACCAAATACCACATGCTCTCACTTATAAGTGGGAGCTAAACATTGAGCACCCCTGGATGTAAATATGGGAACAACAGACACCGTGGACTATAAGAGAATGAGGAGAAGGTGGGTTTTAAAAACTACCTATTGAGTACTATGCCCACTATCTTGGTGACAGGATCCATACCCCAAGCTTCAGCATCATTCAATATTCCCATGTAACACATCTGCACATGTACCCTGTGAATCTAATATGAAAGTTGAAATTATCTTTTAAAAATTTGAAATAATACACTTCTAAATGACTTAGGGGTCATATAAAGAAATCATAAAAATGTAGAAAATAATTGAAACTAAATAATGGAAAATACAACATACTAAAATTTGTAAGGTGTAGCTAAAACAGTTCTTAACAGGAAAGGTGTGTCTTTAAACATTATATTTAAAGGAAAAGCATAAAATAAATGGTCCTAGCTTCTACTCAATCATCTATTAAAACAAAAAAGAGCAAAAGTAACCAAAATAAAAAATGAAATAAAATAATAAATTATTTGATAATCAATAAAATTAAATTATGATTCTATTTTCAACCAAATGGAAAACAAATACATGAAAATGGACAGTCAGAAGTTGGCTGTTTAAAGCGATCAGCAAGAGTGAAAATCCGTAGCTAGACTAGGGGAAAAAAATGGGAAAAAAGGAAAAAGAATGGGAGAAAGCACGAATTATCACTATTAGGAATAAAAGACAGATTATCACTACAGATTCTACACACACAGAGTATAATAGAGAACATTATGAAAAACTTAAGTCGATAAAATAAATATATTTAAAATAAAAATGGAAAAATTTCTTGAAAAGAATTTAACTTACCAAAACAGACACAAGACTTAGAGAGTCAGAATAGCTCTATACCTATTAAAGAAGAATTTGTTACCAAAAAACCTTCCCACAGAAAAAACTGTAGGTCCAACTACTTTATTAATAAATTCTATATTTAAGGAACAGATGGCACCAATCTTACAAAAACTCTCAGAATTAGGAAGAAACATTCCAACTTGTTTTATAAAGCCAGCATAACCCTATTATTAAAAGTTGACAGGCCGGGGCCGTGGCTCACGCCTGTAATCCCAGCACTTTGGGAGGCCATGGTGGGCGGATCATGAGGTCAGGAGATCGAGACCATCCTGGCTAATACGGTGAAACCCCGTCTCCACTAAAAAATACAGAAAATTAGCCGGGTGTGGTGGTGGGCACCTGTAGTCACAGCTACTCGGGAGGCTGAGGCAG
>NW_016804657.1:9176971-9179098 GCF_001698545.2 Rhinopithecus bieti
GGCTGGGCGCAGTGGCTCACGCCTGTAATCCCAGCACTTTGGGAGGCCATGGTGGGCGGATCATGAGGTCAGGAGATCGAGACCATCCTGGCTAATACGGTGAAACCCCGTCTCCACTAAAAAATACAGAAAATTAGCCGGGTGTGGTGGTGGGCACCTGTAGTCACAGCTACTCGGGAGGCTGAGGCAGGAGAATGGCGTGAACCCAGGAGGCGGAGCTTGCAGTGAGCCGAGATCACGCCACTGCACTCCAGCCTGGGCGACAGAGCGAGACTCTGTCTCGAAAAAAAAAAAAAAAAAAAAAAAATTAGCCTGGCATGGTGGCAAATGCCTGTACTCCCAGATACTCAGGAGGCAAAGGTGAGAAGATTGCCTGAGCCTAAGAGTTCAAGGCTGCAGTGAGCAATGATGGTGCCAGTACTCTCCAACCTGGGTGACACAGCAAGACCCTTTTTCAAAAAAAAAGTTGCAATGATTCTACAAAGAATAGAAATGCCTCTCATGAATATAGGTGTAAAAACACTAAAGTCATACCAAAGTGACTATAGCAAGATGTAAAAATGAGGATATTTTATTAATTACCAAGTGAGGTTTATCCCAGAAATGGAACATTTGAAAATCAATGTAACTCATCATATTAATAGAATAAAAACAATAAAGATCATTTCAAAGGATGCAGGAAAAGCACTTAAAGTAACAGGATACAAGGTTATTTATAAAACCAATTGTATTTTTATATACCAGCAATAAATAATTGAAATTATAATTTAATAAAGATCTCCTTTAATAGTGCCAAAGACCACAAAACACTAAAGAAAAGGTTTAACAAAAGATATTCAAGGCCTATACATAGGAAATTAAAACACATTTCTCTGAGAAATTTTTTAAAAGTCAAGTAAATGGAGGGCTAATTATCCCCTAATTGATATATGGATTCAATGCAATCCCAAATAAAATCTCAGTACCCTTTTTGTAGAATTTGATAAGCTGATTTTAAAATTTATGTGAGAAAGCAAACAACCTATGCAAAGCACCCTTGCAAAAGAAAAACAAGGTTACAGGATAAAGCACTACTTAACTTCAAGACATATTATAATGCTAGAATAATCAAGACAGTATTTTATTAGTATAAAGATTGACCAATAAATGAATTGAAAGGAATAAAAATCCCAGAAATAGGCTCATACTTATGTGGTCATTTGAGTTTTGTCAAAGTTGACTATGCAATCCAATGAGAAAAGCAAATTATATTCAATAAATAATGTTCAGGCCGGGCGTGGTGGCTCATGCCTATAATCCCAAATGTTTGGGAGGCCAAGGTGGGTGGATCACCTGAGGTCAGGAGTTTGAGATCAGTCTGGCCAACACAGTGAAACCCCGTCTGTACAAACAAACAAACAAAAAAATTAGCTGGTGTGATGGCAGGCACCTTGTAATTCCAGCTACTCAGGGGGCTGAGGCAGGACAATTGCTTGAACCCAGTAGACGGAGGTTGCAGTAAGCCGAGTTTTACACTACTGCACTCCAGCCTGGGTGACAGAATGAGATTCCATCTCAAAAAATAAAAATAAATAAAATACTGTGCCAAAAACTGTATATCCATATGGAAGAAAGTGAACACCGAGAGAAAAGAAGGCTAAAAACATGAGGCTTGGTGATCTAGGAAAAAATGCTAGAGGAGCTTATATTTTATACATATTTATATTTTGTTCAATTTTCTTAGTAATTTATTTTTGTTGTAATTTCCAAAAGTACTAAATTGCAACAAACTGATTCTTTACCATGGATAGTTAGAGAAGCACTGGTCTGGAGTTAATCTCAATGCTTTCCAAACTTTACTTTTCAATTCACTACATTAATGCTTCAGTTTACAACCATTCTGATAAATGTCACTAGTGTCCTGTTAATCACAAAAGCACGGTTGCTTTTCTGAATTTATCTTAATCAACCTCTGGACATCATTAAACAGGAATAACAACTCCCTCATTTTCATTCATTCCACAAATATTTACTGAGTGCTCACTATGTGTCAGGAAATATTTCAGATACTGAGAATAACAAAACAGAAAAAATACAAAACTACGTCCATATTCTGTGAGATAAGATAAAAATAATTAAAATTTAATA
>NW_016804657.1:9180847-9193421 GCF_001698545.2 Rhinopithecus bieti
ATTAAAATTTAATATTATATATATATATATTTGATGGTAAAACGTACTTTGGAAAAAAATAAAACAGAGAAGGGGCATCCGAACTGAGTAGTGGGGAGAGAATATTGTTTTAAATAGAATGGTTAGGGAAGGTCTCACTGAGATGTTCTGCCTTCTAGCCTTTTATAACATCTTCATTTTCCTCCTCTATCATGGTTTTTTTCATGTCTTTCATATTATCCCTTCTAGGTTTCCTTCACTAGATCTTATTCTTCTGTTTATCCTTAAAATTTAGCATTCCTCAAATGCCTTTAGTTCTTTTCTTTTTGATTCTGCATGCTTTACTAAATATCCATGGCTTCAAATATGTACATATATTTCCTAAAGAAGACCACTCCCATGATCTCCTGGCCCATTCAACTGAACTTCTGGACATTTCTATTTTAGTGGCTTGTAAACTCTTTAAATTCAACATATATGAAAATAATCTTAACATTTTCCTTCTACGCCTTCTACCTATTCTGTATTGCCTTTCTTATGACCACCAAATGCCTGAAAGTCATCGTAAATTTTCATCTTCTTCATTTCCAAAATTGAAACTGGAGGCAAAGAGAACAACTAACTGATTATGTAAGAGCACAGGGAAGAGAAGTTAAGACCTGAAATGAAATAGTGATAGTGAGGATGAAGAGGAAGATACAGATCTGAGAAATATTCTCAGGGTAGAATTAATGGAACTTGTGACAAACTGTCTTTGAAGTGTGAGAATTTGGGCCTGGGTGACTTGATGGATAGAGAGTTAAGCATAGAGGAAGTAAAACATATTGAATGTAGAAGATAAGTTGGTTTGATGAGTTATTATTAAGGTAGTTGTAAGTGGAACAGTCAGATAGAAAAGTCATGTTTTCTAGACACCTTACTTTGAGTTATCTCATAAATAGACTCTGAGACAATAATTCCAATACCAGTAATTTATTTTGGAGGTGGTCCTGGAAAACACCAACAGGTTAGTGAGAAATAAGATGGGGAAGGGAATAAAACCTATAAAATGTTCTTGGTCAAGCTAGTCATCACTGCAGTCAAGGAAATTAAAGTTTTGCACCACTGGTAATGCTAGAGGACAATATAAGATATACCTTAGAGTTATCATAACCATGGGGTTAGACACTGGTGTTGTTATCCAACAAGTCTGTATCATCACTGAAAATTGTTTCCAGAGCCATTAACTCCTTCAGCTCTGCTAGCTTGCCCTGTGTATAAGACAAACATTCTCCTCCAGCCAGAAAAATAAGCTCACAGGTGGAGAGTAGCAGGTGTTTTTTGTAAGTAGCCTTCAGCATGTTGAAGATTAATGTCAAGAGGATATAAGTAAGGCACTAATAGGATGTGCTACACCAAGTATATGGATCTGGAATTCAGGGAAAGATTTACATTAGAGAAACAGATTTGGAAATCATTAGGATAGGGCTGGCCAAATTTGTATGTACTTTCAAAATCACAAATTTACTTAGCTGGAGAAACATTAAGTAAGAAAAGAGAAAGAAGATACGAGCCAGCTACTTAAGTGGCCTGGAAACCAAGGCAATGACCCTTAGAGGATGGGCTAGTCTCCTTTAGGGAACAAGATCTAAAGAGGATATGAAGTCCACTTTTAAGGTAGGCAACATGTAAAACAAGACAGAGAATGGGGACTGCTAACAACTACAGGGAAAGGGCAGACTTCCCTAGTGAGTTTAAGTGTCCAGGAAGAGTAGTTATGCCCTGATGACAGAGACTGTATGGACCTGGAGGAAGGCACGATATTCACCAATTAGTAGAGCTCTGAAAATGACAAATAATAGAGCTGGCATAATCAGAAATTCCAGTAGGAAACCTCAGAGCAGAGGGATTCTATCAAAAGGGGTGAAATATGAGAATAAGGATAACCCAGTGATCTTATTAATCCCAGAATGGAAGAATTTCTCTACTAGAAACTGTAGTTGAAGGGAGAGAGAAAACTTACTATAGATCACTCAGAATTAGGACATTTACAGACTCTGTGAGACAGTGTGAGTTCTGCCTACTGTGTATCTCTTGGTATTTGTTAATTTTTGTTTCCCTTCAAATTGGTCTCTTTCTATAACACCATTCAACAACCTTCCCTAGCACAGTACATCAGAACAGTACATATTTTAGGCTTCTGAGTGATAGCTTGAGTCAAAATATAAGGGTTCAAAATATATTTGGGTCAAGCCTATATATACAGGTCCTAGATTCCATGACTATCTTTGATGAATATTCCATTAGCATTTTGATCTACACAGAACTGAACATGGAAAGCCTATGGCAAAAGTGATAATAATAATAATAACGTTTACTGTTAGCTTTCACTTGGAGCTCTCAAAGAAAACTCTGATACCATGTCACATACCCAAGCATTTCACTCCAGGTTCAGACATTTTTCCAACCCCAAAACAAGCTTCTGGTAATTTCAGTATTATATGAGTCCCAGTTATATGCAAAGAGGGCATATCAAAAAGCCAGCCACTTCCAGTGTAGTGATAGCTATATAGTTGGGAAGGAAATTTATCTTTATCCCAATTGAGTCTTAAAAGTCTTAAGCTTCAGTCTTTGCAACTTTTACTCCTTCCATTCAGTTAAAAAAGTCTTTCTAAGATTGGTGTCAATTGGAAAGTATTTGTATATCCTGGCTGTTAAGATGGAAAGTGTGAATTTACAGAAACTCTAATATGTATAGAGATGGTGGGAAGTTTAGTAGAGAGTGGTGGAGGGGCAGTAGATGAGAGTGGGGTGCCTATGGGACAGAGCCAAGAAAATGAGACTTGCAGACTGAGAGTCAATTATGCTCAGATTTCATTCTCCCCACCTATGTGCCAAAGACAACGTGTTAGGGGCTGGGTGAAAACGCTTTAGTCATAGCCAGGAAAAGAGAGCCTAGTAATGTGTTGCTCTGTTTAGTAATGAGGGTGGGGAGCATTTGGGCTTCATTTAGTCATGCTGGCACCATCAGGTAACACCATACTAAACCTAAACATAGTTATAAGATTAAATAAACTTTTGTTGATTTTTCATAATCCTTCTTAGGGATGATATAGCTGGGTGTGGGGGGAATCAACTAACAATATAAACTTCATTCTCCAAATCCCATCCTCATTCTACAAAAATATGATTCATCAACCTGGGAGAAGTAGAGATGGGGAAATTAAATCAACATCTTGGTCTTCTCCTTAGATTGAAGTTTGGGGACAAAATTCATAAACAATACCCAGTGAATAATATTTTAAAATTTTCTTTTCCTCCTTGTCTGCATTTTTTAGAAAAACTACTGGATCTCTTTTGAGAGTTGAGAAAGAGAACCGTTTAATTAGAGTTATAGGGAACTGCTTGAGATCTAAGCCAACTGGCTCAAATTCTTCTGTTTGTGACTGGAAAATCAGTTTGGCTCTTTCACGTTTGGGGTACTTTTATAGACTTATTTTGGTTTTTATTTGACATGATTTCACAAGCCAGAAAGTCAGTGCTGCTGGAAAAGACATGCCCTTATTTAGTGCTTCCACTCACTGGCTATTCCTTCTCATGTTGACCAAGCTACTCCATGCATGGGCTTTAGCCTGCATCTCCATTATTATCCCACGCCAGTCCAGAGCCACATGCCAGCCAATTCTGTGAGCTCCCCTCTGGTTTCTCACACTGAGATCTTGCCAGGAACTTTGCCAAGTCTAGAATAATCAGAGCTCTTTTGCGGAACTACTTCACTGGGGTCACTGCTTCTCTAAAACTCAAAGTCCACCATGAAATATGACGAGAAGGTGAGAAATAATATCCTAGAGTCTCACAACACATACCAGCAACATTACACATTTATTTATGAAGCTCCTTTTGAACAATCACAGGATGGAGCCAAGGTAGGAACAGTTAGAGGGAGCAACCGAAGAACAAATGTTGGCAGTTCTACTTAAAGTCACAAAACTATCTAAAGCAGCAGCAGCTAGTTCAGCTATTGAGTATATCCTTCAAACCAAAGTACTCTTTTATTTTTGCCTTTTGTATTAAATATAGTATGCTCATTCTCACACTGTGTAGCTGCAAAACCACACATCACAAGAATGATAAATATTGATGCTAAGAAACGTTTTAGCATGTCTGAGCACTAGGAACCTAAGATAAGAATCCCTAAGGGTTATTTCTTATGAATGAAATAACAAAATAGTTATCTGCAGAAATAATCCGTAAGTGGATGATTGAAGACTGTTGGGAAATCCCTACTCTATATTCCAGTTAAAGTGACCTTAGGACAGGCTCTGTATTATGTCTAAATTGTAGCATCAATTGTACTGTATCTTGTGTGATAAAAACTAAAGGCGTTAACGTCAGAGACGTGATCAGCAGGGTTAGTAAAAGGAGCCAATGAGTAGAATTACTTTTCCATGTATCTCCAGCTCTGTCCAGAAAAGAGACAGCTTGAACAAAGGACCCAAACATCCATTCCTTTTGGTTGGTCTTCCTGTATAGTGCACAGGGTGAAGGCACCAGTCATTAAGATCTTCCAGAGAACTCACTTTTTAAAATTTCATGCTCAGCAAACACCTGGTTCCACTCCTCTTGCAAGGAGGCAGGAGTGGGTATGAAAAAGGCACTGGGGGGTTTCAGCATGGAGAAGGTTGTTAGACATGCCAGAAACATGAGAAAGCCACAAGTCACATACCCAACATCAAGCAGAGAGGCAAAGCTCATAAGCTGGAGGTGGGTGTCTAAACCAGTCTCTAAAAAATAATAGGAGGACCAAGAATAGATACTATGCTCTGTTACAGAGCCAAAAACATGGAGACCAGGATAAGTAAGGCCTGGGAGGGGGGAAGGGAAATGGGTTGAGCAACTATGATGAAAGACATGGAAAAATGTTACTTCTGACTCAGATGATGTCCAAAGCTGGCTTTTCAGTACATTTTGTAGCTGAACATATGAGTACCTTCTTGAATTGCTACAAATACCTGGGACTGGGTAATTTATAAGAAAGGAAGTTTAATTGGCTCACGGTTCTGCAGGCTGTACAGCCAGCATCTGTTTGGCTTCTGATATGGCCTCAGGAAGATTGCAATCATGGTGGAAGGCAAAGGGGGAGCTGGCAAGTTACATGGTGAAAGCAGGAACGAGAGAGAGTAGGGAGAAGGTGCCACACATTTTTAAATGACCAGATCTCATATGAGCTCAGACAGAGAGAGAGAGAGTTTCCTTATCACCAATGGGCTGGCCCAAGCCATTCATGAGGGATCTGCTCACATGATCCAAACATCTCCCCCCAGGACCCACCTCCAACAGAAAATTTGGGCAAGGACAAATACCCAAACTGTGTCACTCGATGTGAGAAAAATATGTAGGAACCTGATCATGGAGGGCCAAGAGTGGCTAAATTAAGGAGTTTCAGTTTTATTCTAGAAAATATGAGGAGTGAATGAAGAATTTTAATGTCAGAAGTGGAATTATCAGATGCATAGAAAGTTAATAATCAGAAGTGAAATAAGACAAATATAAAACTTTCATTTCTGAAAACATAAGTACATTAAAAGTTATTTTGTTATTCATTTAGTTGCAAACCAAATGTAAACCAATAATCAATAGAAAAATGCTCATTCTCCAAGTACTCAGCCAGATTTTTTACTTACTCAGGTGGAATGTAATATCATCTATCAGACATCTATTAGATGATCTTATCAATATTAGAGGGAGTATAACACCATTCTGTTATATCAGAATTCTGCTATTCATGACACATCTACTTTTTGCTTTTGTCTTTTGGTCAAAGTCTTCATTAGGTAACAAAGCCAACCCCTTCACAAACTGCCCTAGTGTTCCAATAAATATTGTGGTTCATGGTCTGTCCCTTTTAATCAAGGAGAAAAAATAATGAAAAAAACAATTCATTTACATTATTTCTTGAAGTTTACATTCTGGAAGAGACTCTGCTTTTATGGTAGAATTTGGTACCTGCATCCTGCAGATCCTGTCTACTTTCAAGCTTCTAGCTGATAGACGTGCATAAAGATTGGATCACCTAGCAAGTACCAGATCCTATCTTACTGCTCCATGAGACAGGCAGTTGAAAAGATAGAGTGGAACCTGTTTCTAACCTTTATATGACAGTAACCCCACTTCCTTATAATGTGGCCCACAGAATGCCGATGACTGAACAATCAGATTAGCTATTCATCTTCTGGTGGGAGGGGTCAGTAGGGGAGATGGAGAGGAAAAAGCAGCAGTCTTCATTCCTATATCTCCCTTTCGAAGCTTGAGGAATAGAGGACTCCTTTTTAAACATAGAGGAAATGGGCGAAGATGAGAAGAAAACATATCCCTTCTCTCTCATCGGTGCTCAGCTTCAGTAAATCATGATTTTATTTTAGAGAAGAAATGGTAACTGGCAAAACAAAATGCTTGTCTGGGAATGTTGAGTTATGTCTAAGCAAGGAGTTGAAAAATACCTAATGAATCCTAAACTATTTACAATGACCTTAAAAAAAAAAATACTAATATGAAACATAGGAAGAACTCGACCAGATTTGTAAGTATCATAAAAAATTTTTTAAGAGACTCTGTTGCACTCACATGTTTTCACATATTATCAGAAAATAATATTCTTGAAATGTTTATTTTAGAAAATGAGAAAGCTCAGGAAAAATGAATTTACATATATTTTATTGTTTAAGATGTGGATATACTACTTTAAAATATACAGAGGAAAAGATAAGATGATTTTTGGCTTAAAGAAAAGTAGGGTGTATGCACACAACACAAAATTATCTAAATAGATTCAGGTTCCAAGCCACTTTTTATTTAAGAAATATTTGCATAATTTAGTAATCATGATTATAATTATTTCAGTTTTCCAGTTGGCCTTGTAAAATGGTACTACTGATAAATGAGCTTCTGCTTAGGCAAGATTACTCAGAGTTGTAGTGAAACAACTCTATCCCTCCTCCTTGTACTCCTTGTAACTAATAGCACACATTTATAAAACGAACTAGAAAGAGGAACACAGCGTATGGTATCAGAACATTTCACTCCACATCTGGAAAACTGTCTCTATGAAAGGAAACAAACTCGACTATATAAGGACCAGATGTCAGATTCATTAACACCATATTTTAACCTAGTAAGAGAAATGGTCTTTTAAATATATATCTAAGGACTGGACCTGTTTATGAAAATTCATAGGAGAACTCTGTCCATTATGAGAGAAATTTTTCCTAAGTTCTCTTCTGTGCCTACAGGGTTATGGTAAACGAAATGGCTCAAATGTTTTGGTCTCTTCCTGTTCAATTTACTTAAACGGATTTGGCCATAACTTAAACATGGTTATTTCTCAGTGATCCAATCTAGTCTCATTCCTTTAAATACTATCCATATGCTATCCACTCCCAAACACACCTCTCAAACCCTGACCTCTCTCCTGAACTTCAGACTCATATATATTCGAGCACTTACTCGTCATCTCTTTTTAGGTGGCTAATAGACATTTCAAACTCAATGCCTCTTCTCCCCAAACTGATTCCGCCTTCAGCCATCCCCAAATTTGTTGAAATATCACTATTCCTCTAGTGGCTGAAGCCAAAAACAAAGGAGTCATCCTTGTTTATTCTTTCTCTTTTACATCCCACTTTCAATCAATCAGGAAATCTTGTTGCCTCCTCCTCCAAAATGTATCCAGGATATGGCCACTTCCCATCACACCACAATATCATCTGGGTCCAATCTACCATAATCTGTTGCCTGAATTATTGCCAATAGCCTTCTACTTGGTTTTCCTTCAGATAACACTGCATTATCTCCTTGTTTCACTCAGAATACAAACCAAAGTCCTTAAGATAGTCTAAAAGGTGTTAGACTATGTGGTTCCTTGTGGCCATTCTGGGTTACTCTCACTTGCTCCGCCCTGATGACATTGTCCTCATTGCTGTTCCTCTAACACATCCAGTCATTTTCCAGGATAAGGACTTTTACCCTGACCGTTTTTGCCTGGAAGGCCATTCCCTCCAACAGTTTAGCAAACTCTCTTACCTCCTCTAAGGATTTGTTAAAATGCCATTTTTCAGTAACTATCCTATTAACAATTGCAACCACCTAGCACTCCCCTTCCAGCACTTGTGGTCCCCCTTACCTGTTCTGCTCTTACTTTTGTTCTCTTTTTCGTATATTCTTTATCACCTAATAGCATGCTCTATTATTTGTTTGTTTTTATTGTTTATTTTCTGTTTTCCTCTGTCCACCAGATCATAAGTTCACTGATGTGTCCCAAGCATTAAGAACAGTTCTTGGCACACATTAAGCACTCAACACATATTAAATGAGTCAATTGCAAGACCTGGCATTGATCATAGATTTATCATTGCTTAATTGAGAAGAAAAGACTTTTTTCTTCCGACTGACTAAAGTACTAAAATAGTGTCACTTTCATGTTTACCACCTGACAGAAGTATCAATCTCCCCCTCCCCTACAGTTTGTGCATTTTCACAAGCTCAGGATCAAAATAAAGGAAAAGAGGTGAGCAAGAAGGAAGCCTTTTCCCTAATTCCAGAAGCCTCCATGGGACATTTAGTGCATGATCCTATCATTGTACTTAACAGACCACATTATAATTTTTGTTTGTGTATCACTTCTCATCAGTGTGACAGCTCCCCAAGAGCAGAGACTATTTTATTCATCATTTTCATCTCCAGTGCCTGACGCCCTATATAACAGTAATGACACTCAATAAAAGATTACAAAATAATGGATGAACTATCAGGGGCAGACTGTCAGGGAAGAAAGGACGTAACATTTGAAGAGTGAGTGAGTGTGACTTCCTGCTCTGTTAACAATAAAAGCTTTGCCAAATTGTTTAATTGCTCTGAGTCTCAGTTTCTTCATCTATAAAAGAAAAGTAAACTTTCTCTGAAGATTAAATTAGGTAATGTGTGCAATGTACTTAGTAGGGTCCCTAGAATATAACATTCAGTAAATGAGATATGCCAACCATTTATACCATATATATGTACACTTTAAATTATATGTGTGTGTATGTGTGTGTGTATAGGAGCAGAAGCAGGTAGCTCCCTGCTCTCAAGGGAGTCCTTTGATTTGTTTGTTACTGCTAGTGGGCATGGCCACCGTGGGTTAAGGCCTTTTTGGTTTCTAGTTTTCATTCCATGTGTGAAGTTGAGTATGCTGTCATTGCTTTGGCTTCCTGTACCTCACTGATAGACAGAGGGAAATAAGGGCACAAGTTTCAATCCTCAAATATAAGCTCCATGAGGATAAAGATTTTTTTTCATCCCTCTCCCCTTCCTTTTTATCTGCTGTATCCCTAATGCCTAGTAGAACAATGCCCCATAAATATAAGTTAAAAGCTGAATAAGTTTGGTTTCAGGCTCAAGGTAAGGTAGAAGTCCTACTTAAGGCTGGGGTTAAAACCATACATGTGGCCCGGTTTTATCATAGTTTTACAAAGAAATGCTCAGTATTAACCCAGCTACTACCTAATAGGTATCTTGATTTCCATTTGCTCTAATTATTGATGATGTGTTTCCTTACAACATTTTAGGGAGAAAAGGGGGTCAGCAGAGAGGCATTTGAGCAACACTTAATCTTCTAGCTTTATATAGTCAGATACATCCTCCCTTAGTTCTTATAAAAAATATAAAACTTAATGACAGACATGAAGAAGGTTGGAATAAATGGAGATATACTATATTTCTGGTAGAGAAATCTCACTATTCTAAAGATGTCATGTCTCCCCCAGATAAATCGATTAATTCAGTAGCATTATAATTAAGATCTCAGTAGAGTTTTACTTGAGAAGATGTGAAGGCAAAACTTGACAAATTTGATAAACTAGATAAATGGAAGTGTATTTGGACAAATAAGTATATAAGAATATCTAGAAGAACATTTCAAAGTTCAATACAGAAGGGAGTACTTGTGGTATCAGGTATCAAACTATAGATTTAGACTACAAAACTTAAAACAGGATGACACAGTAATGGAATAAGAAAATAAATCAATGAGATAAACTAAAAAGTCTAGAAACAGAGGAAATACATGTACAAACTTAGTACGTGATAAAGATGGTATTTAGTATTTTGGGGAAAAGTTTGTCACATGTTCATTTATAGAAAAATAATATGGCTGGATATTTCATGCAGTATACAAATGTAAATCCAGATTGAATAAGTAACGCATGTAAGAAACAAAACTATGAAAGTATTAATGAGAAAACAGTACATTTTTATAAACTGAGAGTGAGGTTGACCTTCCTAAGCAATACATAATACACAGTGACATAGTATTAAGCCACAAAAAAGAATATAATCATATCAAATAAACCAAGTACAGAAAGACAAATACCACATGCTCTCACTCATATATGGGAGCTAAAAAAACTTCATTTCTTGGACATAGAGAGTACAACATTGGATACCAGAGATGCCAGAGAGAGAGTGGTGGGTGACTAAACAGAGATCTGTTAATGGTAGGAACATTCAATTAGATAGAAGTAAGTTCTAAGGTTTTATAGCAGACTAGGATAACTATACTAAGCAACAATATTTTGTAGATCTCAAAGAAACTAGAAGAAAGGACTTGAAATGTTCCCAGTGCATAGAAATAATACTTAAGGTGACGGATACTCCCCAAAACCCTGACTTGATTATTACACATTTGATGCATGTAGGAAACATTCATTTGTACCCCATAATATGTAAAATATTATGTATCAATAAAAGAAAAAAAGAATGAAGTAAACATTTTTTAAGTTTATAAAAAATGAAGTAAAAAAGGAAGTCAAACTTAAAAAATTATACCTGAAATATATTATAAAAAAGATTGATACCTGATAAACAAATTAAAAAAAGACAACCAGATTGAGTACATTAGCCAGTAATGTAATTAGGCACTTCACAGTCAAATAAAAATAACTCGTAAGTTTAAGAAAAGATGATCATACTCATTAGCAAGCAAGTAAATGTTTATAAAACACATTGAAATACTTCCTACAACTTAATCAACTGACAAACATTTACATAATCTTTGATAGCCAATGTTTATAAGAATGTGGAGAAATAGGTACTCTTCTTCTCTCATTATAGCATATTTCAGCAAGGCAACTTTGCAATCTCTAGCAAATTTATAAATATGTATATACTTTGACTACACAATTCCAACTCTTTTAAAATACACCTAAGGATATGTATACACATGAGAATATCTATTTTGACATTACTTTGAACAGTGATAAATTAGACACCATGTAAATGCCCCTCAATTTAAAAAGTGATTATATAAATTATGGTAGTTCATACTTTAGAATACCCATTCAGCTATTAAAACATGATAACATCAGTCTCTGTTTATTGATACCACATGGTGTCTATGACTTGTGACAAATAAGCTATAAAACAAATTATATATATGTACATGAAATATTCATATTTTAAAAAATCATATGTATGTATAATTTTCTTTCATATACTTCTGTGTTTGAAATTTTTCACAAAACATACCACCTCTGAAATTGATGTAAATGAGAAAAGTACTGAGGTTCTCTCTCTCTCTCTGTATATATATATACACACACACATATATGTGCACATACACATATACACACACACATATACACACATATATATACACTATATATATGTATATACACACACATACACACACACATATATGTTCATGGATAGATAACTTGATAAAGGTTAAAAAAAAAGTGTCATGTAAAGCTGGTCACCTTGAGAAGAGTAATGACCTACATTAAGGGACAGAATCAGCTTGGGTGACTTCACATGGCAGGAAACAGGAATAAATACTTTATCTTGATTCTCTTTCCTGTCTGAGATATGGGGTTCCTCAATGTCTGATGGCAGTTGGAAAACAGTGGGCAAGAGAGTCCATAGATGTAAACTCTACAGGCCAGATTTCTGGAGACAGGGCCAGGTGGAAGAGTGTAGAGAGGGGATCCATACGTGCAAAAAGAAAATAGCTAGCACCCTGACTTTAATGGAAATGCTTCTAAAATTTATTTTTTAAGTAAAATATTTGTTCACTTGGGGGAAATATTTTTTATGAGTTAAGAGTATTCCCTGCCAATTCTAGTTATTGTCATAAATAAATTGAACTTTTTAATATTTTTGTTTCATGCATATACTAACATGATCATATGGTTTCCTCCTTTAATCAGTTAATATGATGATATAAATATAAGTTTTCCAATGTTGAGCCATCTTTGTATTCCATAAATTAAATACTACTGGGTGTCACTGTATTATTTGTATACAAATAGTTCTTTATTTTGCTAATATTTTATTTAGAAATTTGGAATATCTACATTATACGTTAGAACATATTATAATTTTTTTTTCATTCAAGTATCCTTGATTTAATTTATTTTGTCAAGGCTTTTCATTTTTGTTTGCTGAAAGAGGTTGTATAAGTAAAAAACTTAAGTTTTTTAAGTTAAAAAGATTTGGCAAAACATGCTTATAAAGCTTCTGAACCTTATCTCAGGGAGAGGTTTATGTCAAGCTGTTGCATTTTTGGAATTCCTTTTTTTTTTTTTTT
>NW_016804657.1:9197753-9208517 GCF_001698545.2 Rhinopithecus bieti
TGGAATTCCTTTTTTAAGTCAAATGGATTAAATATATCTTTGAAGACTGCTCTGCCATTAAGGTTTTGTGGTTCTTCTTTAGTCAAATGTATTAAATTATATTTCCTATAAATTGGTTTTACCCATATTTTCAAAATTAGTTGCATAAAATATTTGTAATATTACGTTTTTTAAGATTATTAATATGTGTGGTCATGTTATCCTCCTCATTCTTAGATTTTTGCCTTTTGAGGTTTGTTTGTTCAAAGTATCAGCCTTTTTCTTGATCATCTCTATTGTTTATTTGTTGTCTATTGAATTATTTTCCTTTAATCCTTATTTCCCCCTTTCTACTGTTTTAATTCTATAGTTCTTTTTCCTACTTTTATGAGTTAAACTGTTTATTAATGTTTACTGTTTTCTAATATATGCTTTTGGGACTATTAATTTCCTTTTCAAATACTATCTTAAGGATGTCTCACAAGTTCTGATAAGAAATGTTCTCACTGATATTTAGCTTCCAAATGTTTTTTAATTCACTGTGATTGCTTAATGTATACATTATTTAGAAGTGTGATTTTAAAAAAATTGTTTCTTGTGATTGATTTTAACACTATATTTTGGCTTTTGTTATTGATTTCTAATTTTATTGCACACTGGTCAAAGAATGTATGGAATTAATAAAACTTCTCTTGTAGATCAGTATGTGGTCAAGTTTTATAAACCATCAATCTAATTATAAAAGTATGTGTAATCTCTACTCATTGGGTAAGGAATTTATATCTAACTTGTAAATTGTGTTGCTAAAAGTTGATCAGTGGTTTATTGGAGAAGTGTAAAATAATTTCCCTCTATTAATTTTATTAATAATTTTTGTAATTCAATCAATTCTCACTTTATGTGTATTGAGGCTATTTTGGATGCATGTGGGTTCCGGATAATTACTTTAATTACTTTTAGTTCGTCGATGTTTAATTTTATTGTTACATAATATTTCACTTTATCCCTATTAATGCCTTCGTCTCAAGATCATTTTCTTCTGGTTTTAATATAGCCAATATTGATCAGCTTCAACTTGGTGGAGAGTAAATATGGAATTCCCTCATTATCTGCCTTTAGACATATATCTTTTAGATAATATCTGACATATTTGGCAGAATCCTTAACTTTCCAGTCATGTTCAGTTATTAAGGGTTCATTCCAATCTAATCTAAAACTCTAATTCCACATGTAATTGAAATCTCACTTCATTCTTTTCTCCTAGTTGCATAGCATTGACCAATTCTGAGTCTCTCAAACACAAGCCTAACATTTCCTCCATTTAACCAACTTCTGCAAAATAGTGTTGTAGAATATTCTTTTAAAGGAAAATTAAAATAAATTAAAATATTATATTTTTATATGGAAAGGAATAACAAACAGGAGAGTAGATAGGAAGAAGAGAAGGTGTTTCAAAAAGAAATTTTATCAAAATTACTATTAATTCTGATCACTTCAGACATGCATTTATCTTAAATAGTCTAGAGATCATAATAGCCAGAAGGGAGAAAAAAAAAGAAGGGGATAGAAGAAATATAAAGCAATGGCTTAAATTTTCCAAAATTTATGATGGACACCAAACCTCAGATGCAGGAAGCTCCAAGGATACCAAGAAGGACAAATACCAAAAAGCTTATACCTAGACACATCATATTGGAAGTTCCAAAAAATAAAGACCAAAATAAATAAATAAATAAAATAAAATAAATTATTGAAAATTGAAAGGAGCCAGAAAGAAAACACATTACCTACAGAAGAATAAGAAATACATCAGACATCTCTTCAAAAAACATGCAAGCAAGAAGAGAGTGGAGTGAAATTTTTAAAGTATTGAAAGTAAAAGAAAGCCCACCATCCTATAATTTGATATCCAATAAAATTGTTTTCAAACATGAAGGAGAAATAAAGACTTTTCAGGCAAACAAAATTCAGGAAAATTGTCACTAGTAGACATGCACTGAAAATAACATTTAAAGTTCTTCAAAGGAAATGGACTATATGACATTCCGAAAAAGGTACAAATAAAAATATGGTAAAAAAAAAATTTAGTTGTTTCCAGCCCTGTTCAGGAGGAGGGAGGAAGAGATGAATAGGTAGAACACAGGTGATTTTTAGGGCTATGAAGCTATTCTGTATGATACTGTAATTGTGGATACAAAAAGTTATACATATGTCAAAAGCCATAGAACTGTACAACATAAACTTTGTGCTCTAATGTAATCTATGGACTTTAATCAGTAATAATGTATCAATATTGGTTCAATTGTAACAAATATACCACACTAACACAAGATATTAATAATAGAAGAAACTGTGTGCAATGAGGAGAGAGGATGTATAGGAACTCTCCCTGCTTTCTGCTAAACTTTTCTGTAAACCTAAAATTCCTCTTTTTTTTTTTTTTTTTTTTTTGAGACAGTGTCTCACTCAGTAGCCCAGGCTAGAGTGCAGTGGCACGATCTCGATTCACTGCAACCTCTGTCTCCCAGGTTCAAGACATTCTCCTGCCTCAACCTCCAGAGTAGCTGGGATTACAGATGCCCACCACCATGCCCAGCTAATTTTTGTATTTTTAGTAGAGACAGGATTTCACCATGTTGGTCAGACTGGTCTTGAACTCCTGACCTCAAGTGATCCACCTGCCTCGGCCTCCCAAAGTGCGGGGATTGTAGGCATGAGCCAGCGCACCTGGCAAATTCCTCTTGAAAGATAAAAGTGGCCAGGCCCTGTGGCTCACACCTATAATCTTAACACTGGAAAACTGAGGTGTGAGGATAGCTTGAGGTCAGGAGTTCAAGACCAGCCTGGGTTACACAGCAAGACCCCTGTCTCTATGAAAAATAATCATAATAATACACAAATTAGCCAGGCGTGGTGGGGACTAAAATTAGCTACTGAGGAGGCTGAGGCAGGAGGATGGCTTGAGATCAAGAGGTTGAGGCTATAGTGATTTATGATTGTACCACTGCACTCGAGCCTGGGTGACAGAACCGGATTCTGTCTCTAAAAAGTTAAAAAAAAAATTTAAAAAAGATAAAACCTATTAAAAAATAAGTTTAATTCTTTTTACAATAAAATACCTATTTAAAACAAAACAAAGGGTTAAGGAATGGTAAGGGTAAAATAAAGCATTCATTGTCCATATAATTTTTTGATACTCTAATTCAGCTTTTACCAGAAACCAAAAAAAACAAAAAAAAAATGTTAAGAAGAATATTTTTAAAGCCTGTTATTTATTTTTTTTAACTACATTTTAGCTTCATCACCTGGGTGAAGTCAGAATGTGTTGGGAACTTTCCTGTGGGTCACTATGTTCCCACACAGATGATGCAATAGAAAAATAGCAGACAGGCAAGGGAAATGATTAGACTTTGTTATTTCAAAGAGAATTTTTGTTTGGCCATATAATATGCTGGTAATTAGACCTTCCACCCCAGGATCTCACAGCTGTCTTTCTGCTATCTAATTTTTCTCTGTCAGAATCTTAGAGACATTGTAGAATACATTGAAGACTTTTTTAGAACAACATTCATGTATGAATCCTTGCATTTGGAACCTTGCTGTGCTGATATGATTCAAAAGGGCAAATGCAGAGAAAATTATTGAACTGAAGAGCCTAGAGTCAGCACAATCATGAAGTAGGTGAATTGGCATTTTCCTACTGCATTTCTTCACCTCTCCTCATTTCCACGTCTCTCGTGGTATTTACATTGTGGTCTTTATCTTCAGAGCATTGGGGAGAAGATGAAATGTTTTCACTGGGATGGGTGGTGGCATCATATTTACATTTTAATAAATCATTCTGGTGAAAAACAGGTCAGAAAGAGGCAAAAATGACTGTGGGTTCGTATGGGTCTGCAGCAACCTCAATTCTTGCCTTTTCAGAAGAAAGAATTAGACTGAGGGGCACTAGGCAGAGTGGGAGACCAAGGCAAGTTTTAGAGCAAGAGTGAAAGTTTATTTAAAAGCTTTAGAGCAGGAATGAGAGGAAGTCAAGTACACTTGGAAGAGGGCCAAGCAGGCAATTTGAGAGATCAGGGCACAGTGTGACCTTTGACTTGGGGTTTTATACCTTGCCATACTTCCGGGGTCTTGTATACCTTCTCTCCTATTCTTGCCTTAGGGTGGGCCATCCACATGCGCAGTGGCCTGCCAGCGCTTGGGAGGGGAGCATGCGCAATGTGTTTACTGTACTCGTACGCATGCTCACTTGAGGCATTCTTCCCTTACCAGCTGAATCTTCCTAGAAAGTCATATGCCAGTTAAACTCTGTCATTTTGCATGCTTGTGTCCACTCCCCAATTCCTGGGATCTTGCTGGAAACCTGCTGATCACCTGTTTCAGGTTTATTCTATCTATTGGTAGACTGCCTTTTCCTACCACTGGCTGCAACCAACTATTATTTTAGAGAGACAATGTAACAACCGCCTGACCATCATCTAATGGTCACCTGACATTCCTGGTGGAGGCGAGGAGTCCTCCCCTGACCTGCTTATGCCTGATTAACTACCTACTGTAACAGGTTGACCTATTAGGAAGCAGTTATAGTCTCTTAGATGAGGGATGACATCTTCCTTTCTAAGCATATCTGCCTTTGAACAATTAATAATTCCCTCATTCAAAGGAAGGGGGTAGAATTTCAGTATCTTTATGAATGAAACACTATGAATCTTCAGAGAAGATATTTGAGAGTGACTTTTAAGAAGGAGATTACATTTGAATAATATTTAGAGTGGGTTGATAGAGGCTGAGGACATTTCAGGTGAGGGTACAGCAGGAACAAAAGCAAACCATATTCACAGAATGATGAGCTACACAGTTCCGGTGGAATTTAGAATACCTAAAAGAAAGTTTAGAATATGAGACTGAAATGAAATGTGAAACCAGATTGTGGCTAATCACAATACTAGGCCTAGGTTGTCAAGCTCATACTTCGTCATGAAAAGGCTAATAAAGGATTTAAAATAAGAAATAACATGTGCAGCGCAGTGGTACATAGAGTTGGGGAAATTATTTTTCAGTTTAAGATGATGTGACTCACATGGTTGTGCCTCATCCCTAGAAATCTTGAATTAATTGGTCTGGAAGTATGTATTTCTTTTTTTAATTTTACTTTTAATAAAATTGTGTATATATATATAATACACAACATGATGTTTTCATATACATTGTGATATGATTACTACAATCAAGTTAATATATTCTTTTTTGTGCTTGTGTGTGGTGAGAACTCTTAACATCTACTCTCTTGGCAAATTTTCAATATAATGCAATATTATTAACTATAGTCACGATACTGTACATTAGATCTCTAGAACTTATTCATCCTACATAACTGAAACTTTGCACATTTTGACCAACATATCCCTGTCTGCCTCCCGCCCACCCCTGGTAACCACCATTCTACTCTCTGGTTCAGTAAATTTGATTTTTAAAGATTCTGCACATAAGTGAAATCATGCTGTATTTTTCATTCTGCATAATGTCCTTCAGGTTGATAATCCCTTTATTCAAAGGAAGAGGGTAGAACTTCTGATATTGCTACAAATGAAGTGCTAGGAATATTCAGAGAAGACACTTGAGAGTAAATTTTAAGGGGATGACATTTGAATAATATCACTTAGCATAATGTCCTGGAGTACATTTATCTGCTTACAATTATGAACCCCAATGACAGACATATGATGTGCTTCATTAACAGCCATGTAGTACAGGCCCAGTTTTATCTGCCAGAAAGCCTTGGCCTTTTTTCACATCCGGTTGTGCTACAGTCAGTTTAGAAAATGACACTTGTGTTTGTGGAGCGGAAGTAGAGGAACCAGTGAGTTAGATTAATTTATACACTTATTGCTGTTATAGTCATGATATTTTGTATATACCCCTTTATATTCTACAGTAAAAAAGTTGCACATGACCTGAAAGTTATGTTCTCTGCTTCCTCTCACACTTATCTCACTTGTGAGTCTTCAGTTAGGGCCCAATGTATAGTATATCCAGCATAGACCAGTGGTTCCCAAATGCAGGTGCCCTTCAGAATGCCCTGTGTAACTTTTTTAAAAATGTAGAGTTCCAGGTCCTATCCCAGATGTGTTAAATTAAAATGTCCAGAGGTGGGGCCAAAGTGAACACACACACACATATATGCACACACACAGACACACACAGACACATACACTTCACTGAGGACTCTAAAGCATATCTGTGACTAAGAACCACTGACATTCACTATTTCTACTGGCATTTTTAAGGTGTCTCGTTTAGAGAAATCCCACTCTGGTGGTCTCTTACTATAAATCATAATGTTTAAGGAGTAATTACTGAGTTTAATTTTACCTATCAGCACTACCATTTTATTCCCGATTTCTTCAGGAAACTTTCTCAAATATTAATGCATTGAATTGTGTAGTCTTCCTAATATTAATAGAGTCCCTGTGACCAGCAAGTTTTCTCATATTTAGATGTTGTAAAAGTAAATTTTCTGCAGAGCTTTTGGGTAATCATGGCAATTTGAGAAATTAAAGAAGACGTCATTTTTTTAAGTCAAGGTGATTATAATCCAATTATATTATCATCACCGAAGAGTGAAAGTGAAAGCAGAAGGATGATGTCATCAGCACTGTGTGAGGTCAGGAAATTAATCATGCCTTTTGCAGTTCAAACATTATCAAGTAAACAGATTGTCCAGGATGTCAACACTTTCTCCTTTCTAAATGAAAAAATCTGGAAGGTTCTCAGTGTTCTCTCAGGCATGCATTTGAAGAAGGTTCATGTTCCTTTTTCTGTTCCATCCCAGGATTCTGGTTAAGTCTGAAGTGGATTCACTCACCCAAGGCAAGGCAACTTTATCTGTCCTGTGAGTAAACTTCCAAAAGTCACCGCATTTCACACTACAGTGGGAACTAACAACATTATCTCCCTTCTTACTTTTACATTTTTATTCCGGTTTCATACTATTTCAAGCCTGAATTACATCTCTTAGGGAAAGAAATTTCCTCCCAAAAGTTGGAGCTGATTACCTGGTGTTTGTTTTTTATGGCTTCCTCCTGAGTGTGAAGTATTCTGATCCTATTCAACCATGTGCCAAGTGCAGTAAAAGATAATGTGATAAATATTTTCATCTTTCTTGTCCAAGTTACACTTTGATATATTGTATTATATAATAAGATTTGTTTTCACTGACATTTATTTTTGGTGGGACAAAAATATATCACTTCATTTTTTATTAATACATTATAATTGTACATATTTATAGGGTGTATGTAATATTTTCATACACTTATACAATGAGTAATGATCAAAATAGGACATTTAGGATATTCATCGCCTCAACTATTTATTATTTCTTTGTGTTGAGAAAGTTCCAAATCTTCTAACTATTTTGAAATATACAATAAATTATTGTTAACTATACTTACCCTATGATGGTATCAAATACTTTAATGTATTCGTTCTAACTGTATTTATGTCTCCATTATCCAATCTCTCTTATCTCTTCCTCACCCCTATTTTTCCCAACCCCTAGTAACCATCCTTCTCTACCTCTATGAGATCAAATTTTTTAGTTCCTATATGTAAATGAGAACATGAGAGGTTTGTCTTTCTGTGCCTGGCTTATTTCACTTAATATAATGACCTCCAGTTCCACTTATGGTGCTGCAAATGACTTGATTTCATTCTCTTTTGCGGGCGAATAATATTTTATTGCATACATCTACCATGTTTTCTTTATCCATCCATTCATTAATGAACACTTAGGTTGATTCCATACCTTGGTGATTGTGAATAGTGGCTGCAATAAACGTGGTAATGCAGATATCTTTTTTTTCCATTCTGTGTCCAGCAGATTTGTAAAAAAAAAAATTATTGAGATAAAATATACACATATAATTTACCATCTTTAGCATTTCAAGTATATAGTTCTGTAGTAATAAACACATTTCTTTTCTCTTTTCTCCTTAGTTATTCCTCCCCCTTCTCTTTCCTGGCCTTTGGTAACCACTAATTTAATCTCTATCTTCATGAGATCCACCATTTTTTTAGCTCCCACATATGAGTGAGAACATGTCATATTTGTCTTTCGGTGTTTGGCTTATTTTACTTAGCATAATGGCCTCCAGTGACATCCATGTTGCTGCCAATAATACAATTCCATTCTTTTATGGCTGAATAATATTCCATTGTGTGTATGTACCACATTTTCCTTATCATTCATCTGTTCATGTGCACTTAGATTGATTCTCTATCTTGGCTACTATAAACAGTGCTACAATTAAAATGGAAGTGCAGCTATCTCTTTGATATACTTATTTCTTTTCTTTTGTGTGTATATATGTGTATATATATATATACACGCACACATACACACACTCAGGAGTGAGATTGCTGGATCATAAGGTATTTATGTTTTTAGTGTTTTTGAGGAACCTCCATACTGTTTTCCATAATAGCTGTATTAAGTTGCATTCTTACAAATGATATATAAGAATTTCCTTTTCTCTTTATCAGCACTTTTAATTTTTTTGTAGCTCTGATAATGGCCATTTTAACTGGTATTGAGCGGATATCTCACTGTGGTTTTGATTGGTATTCCCTTGCTGGCCATTTGTATGTCTTCTTTTCAGAAATGTCTGTTCACATCATTTGCCCACTTTTTAGTCAGATTATTTATTTGTTGATGTTGAGTTTCTTATATAGTTGACCCTTGGACAACATGGGTTTCAACTGCACAGGTCCACTTATATTTGGATTTTTTTAATGAATATATATTGGAAAATTTTTTGACAATTTGCAACAATTTGAAGAAATTTGGAGGGGAACAAAGTAGCCTAGAAACATTTTTTTTTAATTTCATTTAAGCAGGTCACAAGTGCATAAAATATATGTAGATACTAGTCTATTTTATCATTAACAACCATAAAATACACACAAACCTATTATAAAATGTTAAAATGCATCAAACTTTACACAAACACTTATAGACTGTACATGGCACCATTCACAGTCTAGAGAAATGTCAACAAACATAAAAATGCAGTATGAAATCATGATTGCATAAAGTTACCTATAGTACACGCTCTACTACTGTAATAATTGTGTAGCTACCTCCTGTGGCTATTGCAGGTAGCTCAAGTATTGCAAGTATCCTCTTAAAATACCCTGTGACACTAATCACCTCCACATAAGCAGTCTGACTCTCTAGTAAATTGCATATCACAGTAAAAATGATCTAAATTCTTGCATTTTTTAAATCATGTTTAATGCAATACCTTAAACCTTGAATAACACCATGGGACCCATACAAAGTACTACTAGTGATACTGGAAGTGCTTTCAAGAAGTGGAATCATGACATTACAAGGAAAAGTTGATTTGCTTGATATGTACCATAGATTAAGGTCTGCAGCTGCAATTGGGCACCATTTCAAGATAAATGATTCTGGCATAAGGACTATTGAAAGAAAGGGAAGGGAAGGGAAAAAAGAAAAGGAAACTTGTGAAGCAATCACTGCAGCTATACCAGCAGGCACAAACTCTTTGTGCTTTTTTGAAATGCCTTTGTGTTGTGAATTGAAAATGCTGTTTGCGTGTGTGAGAAAGATTGCTGTAAGAAAGCCATACCTAACAAGTCTAATATGATTTGTGAAAAAGCAAACTTATGACATGACAACTTGAAGCAAGAGGAAGGTGAAGGATCAGAAGTTGGAGAATTTAATGCCAGCAAAGGGTGATTTGACAATTTTAGAAAGAGGTTTGATTTTTAAAATATCAAGATAATAGGAGAAGCTGCTTCTGCCAACCAGGAGGCAGATGATTCCTAGACATGATAAAGAAGATCATTGAGGAGAAAGGATATATATCTGAAAAGGTTTTAAGGGAGACAAAAGTATACCATTCTGGGGAGAAAAAAATGCCACAAGGTACATTAATTAGTAAGGAAAGAAAAAAACGAGCACCAGGATTTAAGGTAGAAAGGGATAGGTTAACTCTACTGTTTGTGCAAATGAAGTAGGGTTTATAATCAGGACTGCCCTTATCTATGAAAAAAGACTACACACCAAAACAAACAAACAAACAAACAAAAAAACAAAACAAAAAAAAAACTGTTAGAACTAATAAATGAATTCAGTAAAATAGCAAGATACAAAGATCATCATACGAAAATTAGTAGCATTTCCTTACATCAACCACTACCTACCCGAAAAGGAAAATCAACAAAATAATCCCATTTACAATAGCATTAAAAAGAATAATTATAAAGCTATGATAATCAAAACTGTATGGTACTGAAATAAAGATAGACACATAGACCAGTGAAAGAGAAATAAACCCAAATATACAAGGTCAACTAATTTTCAACAATGGCACTAAGAATACACAAAGGGGGAAGGATAGCCTCTTTAATTAATGAGGTTGGCAGAACTGAATACCAACATACAAAATAAAAAAATTGAACCCTTATCTTACACCTACCAAAAATCAATTCAAAATGGATTAAAGACTTAAAAGTAAGACTTGAAACCATAAAATTCCTAGAAGAAAACAAAGGGGAAAACTTCTTAACATTGACCTTCACCACGATTTTTTGGATATGACACCAAAAGTTCAGGAAACAAAAGCAAAAATAAACAAGTGAGACTACATCAAGCAAAAAAACCTTCTGAGCCGCAAAGGAAACAATCAACAAAATAAAAAAGCAATCTGTGAGCTGGGAGAATCTATTTCTTGGTTATTTTTAATGCATTGAAAT
>NW_016804657.1:9212419-9218047 GCF_001698545.2 Rhinopithecus bieti
AAAAAATATTTTACTCTTAAAAAAAAAAAAAAAAACAAGAAAGTGCTAAACCCCTAGACTTGAAGGGAAAAGATAAACACCAGCTGCCAGTCTTTTGGTTGTACAACAAGAAGGCCTGGACAGTGAGAACTGTTATTCTAATTGGTTTCATCCACGCTTTTTCCCTGAAGTCAGGAAGTGAAGTTCCTTGCCAGTAGGAGATTGCTTTTTAAAGTTCTTCTGATAAACAATGCCCCTAGCCACCCAGAACCCCAGGAGTTGAACATAATAAGTCTCATAGTTATCTTGCTGCCCTCAAACACAGTATGTCTAATTCAGCATCTAGATCAGGGAGACATAAAGGCTTTTAAGATTCATTACACGTGGTACTCTATGGAAATGAATGTCAATGCTTTGGAAGGGAAACCCAGTAGAGGCAACATCATGAAATTCTGGAAGGATTACAGCATTGAAGATGTCATCGTTGCTATAGAAAAAGCCATGAAACCCACCAAGTCCAAAACAATAAATTCCTGCTGGAGAAAGCTGTGTCCAGATGTTCTGCGTGACTTCCAGGATTTATAACAGAGGCAATAAGGGAAATCATGAAAGTGATTGTCAATATGGCAAAAAAGGTGGAGAGTGAAGGGTTTCAGTATATGGATCTTGGAGAAATTCAAGAGCTAATAGACACTACACAAGAGACAACTTGCTGGAAATGAATGCTTCTGAACAAATGCCAGAAGATGAGGGAAAAGATGTAAAAGAAACAGTGGCAAAAGACCAAATTGATACTAGAAAATCTGGCAAAAAGGTTTTGATTACTCAAGACTGCTTTTGATTTTTTTATTTTTTTAACAACATGGACCCTTCTATGACATGAGCATTAAAACCAAAGCAATGGAAAAAGAATTGGGACTCCTATAGAAACATCAATGGAGAAATGAAAAGGCAAAAATGTCAGGCAAAAATTGTGATATGTTTCCCTAAAGTTACACTGAGTGTGACTGCCTCTCCTGCATTCCCTTCCACCTTTTCAGCCTCTTCCACCTCCTCTATCACTGAGACAGCATGACCAAACCCTCCTCCTCCTCTTCTTCCTCAGCCTATTCAACGTAAAGATGAAGAGGGTGAAAACCTGTATGATGATCTACTTCCACTAAATTAATAATAAATATACTTTCTCTTCCTTATAATTTTCCTAACACTTCCTTTTCTTTTGTTTATTACAAGAACACAGTACATAAAACATATAACATACAAAATATGTATTAATCTATGGCTTATGTTACTGGTAAAGTCAACAATAGGCTATTGTTAGTTAAGTTTTCAAAATTATACACTGATTTTGACTGTGGAGGGTTGAGTCAGTGCTCCTAATCTGCATGTTGTTCAAGGGTTAGATATATATTTTGGTTATTAATACCTTGTTAGATGGCTAGTTTACATTTTTTTCTCCCATTTTGTAGGTTGTCCCTTCACTCTGATTTTTTGTTTGTTTGTTCATTTGTTTTGTTTTTGTTTTTTTGTTTGTTTTGTTTTTGCTATGGAGAAACATTTATGCATGATATGCTCCCATTTGCCTATTTTTGCTTTTGTTGTCTGTGCTTTTCAGATCTGACCAAAAGAATATTTGCTCAGATCAATGTCCTGGATCATTTTCCTAGTGTTTTCTTCTAGTAGTTTTATAGTTTCAACTCACACTTAAGTCTTCTATCTATTTTGATTTGATTTTTATATGGTGAGAGATATGAGTCTAGTTTTATTCTTCTGCATATGGATATATAGTTTTCTGAGGAAAACTATATATTTATTTCTTTTTATTTATTAAGGAGACTGTCTTTTACACAATGTATGTTTTTGGTATCTTTGTCGAAAATTAGTTGACTGTAAATGTTTGGGTTTATTTCTAGTTTATCTATTCCATCCTGTTGGTCTATACCTCTGTCTGTATGCCAGTACCATGCTGTTTTGGTTTGTAGTATATTTTGAAATCAGGTAGTGTGATGCCTCCAGCTTTGTTCTTTTTGTTCAGGATTGCTTGGGCTTTTCAGAGTCTTCTGTGGCTCCATACAAATTTTAGGATTGTTTTATCTATTTCTATGAAGAATAGCATTAAAATTTTGATAGGGATTGCACTGAATCTGTAGATTACTTTGGGTAGTATGGATATTTTAACAGTAGTAGTTCTTCCAGTTCATGAATATGGGATACTTTTCTAATTTTTTGGTGTCCTTTTCAATTTCTTTCATCAGGTTTTTTTGTAGCTGTTGTACATGCGATTCCTTTCTTGATCTCTTTTTCAAATTGTTCACTGTTGGCATATAGAAATGCTACTGTTTTGCATACGCTGATTTTTGTATGCTTAAATTTACTACGTTTGTTTATCAGTTCTAACAGTTTTCTTGTGAACTCTTTAGTTTTTTCTAAATATAAGATTGTGTTGTCTGCAAACAAAGACAGTTTGACTTCATCCTTTCCGATTTGGATGCCTTGTATTTCTTTCTTTTGCCCAGTTGTTCTGACTAGGACTTCCAGCACTATGCTGAATAAAATTGGTGAAAGTTGGTGTCCTTGTTTTGTTCCTGATCTTAGAGAAAATGCTTTCAATTTTTCCCTGTTTAGTATAATGTTAACTATGGTTTTACTACATCTGGCCTTTATCGTTTTGAGGTATGTTTCTTCATACCAAGTTTGTTGAGAGTTTTTATTAAAAAGAGATGTTGAATGTTAACAAACACTTTTTAGCATCTATTGATGCTGTGATATTGTTTTTGTTCTTGATTCTACTAACGTGAGTATTATGGTTTTTGATTTGCATATGTTGAACCATCTTTGCATCTCTGGGATGAATCCCACTTGATCATGGTGAATGATCTTTTTAATGTGTTGTTGAATTCAGTTTGCTAGTATTTTGTTGAAATTTTTGCATCTATATTTATTGGGGTTTTTTTGTTGTTGGTTGGTTGGGTTTTTTTTGTTTTGTTTTTGAGACATAGTCTCACTCTGTCACCCAGGCTGGAGTGCAGTGGCATGATCTCGGCTCACTGCAACCTCCGCCTCCTGGGTTCAAGCGATTCTCCTGCCTCAGCCTCCCAAGTAGCTGGGATTACAGGTACCCACCACTACACCCAGCTAATTTTTTGTATTTTTGGTAGAGACAGGATTTTACCATGTTGCTCAGGCTGCTCTCAAACTCCTGACCTCGTGATTCGCCCACCTTGGTCTCCCAAAGTGCTGGAATTACAGGCATGAGTCACTGTGTCCAGCCTATCAGGGATACTAATCTGTGGTTTTATTGTTGCGTTCTTGTCTAGTTTTGGTGTCAGGGTAATGCTGACCTTCCTAGAATGAGTTTGGAAGTATTCCCTCCTCTTTTTTTTTTTCTGATAATTTAAGAATAAGTGATATTAGATCTTCTTTAAATGCTTGATAGAATTCAGCAGGGACACTATCATGTCTGAGCTTTTTATTTTGATGGGCGACTTTTTATTACTGCTTTGATCTTGTTACTCACTAATCATCTGTTCAAGTTTTCTGTTTCTTCATGGTTCTATCTTGGTATGTTGTTAGTGTCCAGAAATTCTTCCATTTCCTATAGGTTTTCCAATTTGTTGGTGCTTAGATGTTCATAATAGTCTCTAATGATCCTTTCCTTGGTTTTGGTTTCTGTACCTTTGGTGTAGTGTTTTCTTTTTTGTCTCTGATTTATTTATTTTGCTCTCTTTTTTTTAGTCTCACTAGTGGTTTGTCAGTTTAGTTTATCTTTTCAAAAAACATAATTTTTATTTTGTTGATCTCTTGCATTTTTTTAGTCTCAATTTTATTTATTTATGCTCTGATCTTCATTATTTCTTCTTTTCTAATTTCGGGTTTGTTTTGTTCTTGCTTTTCTAGTTCATTGAGGTACATTGTTAGGTTGCTAATTTGAAGTCTTTCTACTTTTTTAGTGTAGGCATTTACTGCTATATACTTCGCTGTTAGTACTGCTTTTGCTATATCCCATTGGTTTTGCTATGTGTGTTTCCATTTTCATTTATTTCAAGAATTTTTAAAATGTCCTTCTTAATTCTTTCATTGACCTATGAGTCATTCAGGAGTGTGGTGTTTAATTTCTGTGCATTGGTACTAGTTCCCAAGTTCCTCTTGTTATTAATGTGTAGTTTTGTTTCATTGTGGTCACAAGAAGATACTTGATATGATTTGACTTTTCTTTAATTTGTTAAGATTTGTCTTACAGCCTAGCATATGGTCTAGCCTGGGGAATGTTACATTTGCTGATAAGAAGAATGTGTATTCTGCAATAATTGAATGAAACATTCTGTAAATGTCAGTTCAAAGGAAGGACGGAGGGGATTTCTAAACATGAATTTCTGAGATCAGAATATCTTAATTATACTCAGTACATGACATTCTACTTGAACCTTATTTATTTACTTAAGTACAGATTTCTATTTGTTTTATAGTTCTTAGAATTTCATCTTTTAATTTATCTTTAATTTTTATTATTTTAGATTCAGGGGGTATATGGGCAGCTTTGTTACATGGGTATATTTGCATGATGCTGAGATTTGGGCTTCTAGTGGTTTTATCACTAGAATCCAGTAGTGAATGTATTACCAGATGTATAGTTTTTCAACCCTTGCCCTTCTCCCTTCCTCCCACTTTTGGAATTTACATTGTTTGTTGTTCCCATATTTGTGTCCACATGTACTTAATGTTTAGCTCCCACTTCTAAATGAGAACATGCAGTATTTGGTTTTCTGTTTTTGCATTATCAAACCTTGTTTAAAACAACAGCTAAAATTGAGAGACCTACATTCAATGTGGATAACTATAGCAGTGACTTCAGAGAAAGAGGGTAGAATTTGGTAAACAATGTCTGAGAAGAATTCAATAATAGAGGGGTAACTTAGGAGTGAGGTGAATCAGGAGAATGTGGTGTCCCAGAAGCCATGTAGGAGAGAGTTTTGAGAAAGAAGGAATGTTTCTTAGTGTCTGAAGCTGCAGAGTGATTGAATAGGATGACAATTTACAAACGCCCACTGAATTTTCAACTAAGGTCAATGGTGATGTTAGACCAAACACTATCAGCAAAAGATGTAGTCACTGTGTGATTCAAGGAGAGAGGCGGCACAAGGAAGTAGAGGTGATCACTATAGATTTCCTTTTAAAAATCTTTGATGACAAGAATGATTGGGTGTTAGTGAGAAAGAGGATGACAGTCGAAGGAATATTTGGAGGGAGTTATGAAAGAGCTTGAGCTTGTCTACCGGCAGAATGAAAGAAACTGTTAGGAAGACAAACATTGGCAATGCCAGAGCAAAAAGAGGGAAGGTCCCAGAGAAGGGAGGAAAGGATCACAGGGCAGCAAATGGGATGGCCACCATTTCATTAAGACTCAGCAAAGATGTGGTCTCCTGCTCTCGTGGAAGAAAATGGAGAAAATAGAGCACACTAAGTTAGGATTCTGTCTATCTTACGGCCTCCTCATAAACATACTTAGACAAGTATCTTTGTCTATACCCCTGTCTACGTCCTTCCCTCCCATCTATGTAGAAGATGTGTCTTTTCTCAGGGACAAGATGTAATCTCTGTCTATAGGCAAATAAAATGTGATTGATGTTTGTCACATACATACATATATAT
>NW_016804657.1:9218279-9233307 GCF_001698545.2 Rhinopithecus bieti
ATATATATATATATATATAAAGAACATAAATACTATAAATTGACCTATAATGTGGCTAAATGTATGTAAAAAGCATATACTTTATTACTAAACCAATAGAACAATTACAGTGTGATAGATATAAAATACATTACTCCTCCATTCAAATGAAATTTTAACATTGATTAATATAACCATTGAAAAAATCCTTTATTTAGGATACCTATGACCACATGCCAGATAATTGATCTGCATTAACCATATAACCCAATTGTTTAGAAATGTATTCAAATCATCTAAAACATTTTGCTTTTTATATTACATTATATAGATACAGTCTCTAACTTTATAGGACGTACTGATACAGCCAAAATTAAGATCAGAGGCACAATAACAATGGGAAAAAGGAGCTGCCTCATCTGTAATTTCAGACACACTTTCATTACTTCCCTAGATGTTCGGTAGTCAAGCATTAGCCTTAAATTAATGCCTACATTGGGCCAAAAAATATGTAAAAATAAAATGGTATGTATATTAAGTTTTAGAGATAGAATTTGCCATTACTAATGCCAAAATCATGAGAATGATTACAATATAGTTGTCATTTAACAATCTATATCCACTTCTTCATGTTTTCTCCAAATGTTCTTCAGTGCCTACTAGGTTATAAACACTGTGCTAGGTAATGGAGATACAAAAGTGAATAAAGTACTGCTCTTCCTTTGAGCAACTTGCAGTCTCATAGGAGTAAGAGACATGTTCACAATTATTATATAAATATGTATAATGCTGTGAGAGAAATAGGTAAAAAGAAACTACAAATATGTAGTAAACATTATATCCTTTGATCAAAATTTTACCTTTAGAAATCCATCTAAAATAATTTGAAATAGAAAAGAACAAAACTCAATGCAAATATTAACATATTCTAATTTATAATAGCAAAAAAAAGATTTTAAGCAATTACCAAAAGAAGCAATATGCATACTAGCCAGGATGGGCTAACCTATGCCCTAGTGAAAAATAACACCAAAATTTCAGTGGCTTTACACAACTAATGGCACAATCCAATGTGGATTGAAGGGTTCGTCTTGTCAGCTTTTCTCCAAGCAGGAACTGAGGAATCCACACGCCTTCTATCATAAATTAATAGCTACAGTATTTGGAATATGTGGCTTTCAAGGACAAAGAACAAAAGGCTAAAGGAACATACAGAGTACTGTTAAGGATAAGTCCTAAAAGAGGCTTGCATCACTTTTTCCACATTCCATTGGTTGTAATTCAGTCACATAGGTCCCAACCTAACTGTAACAGGAGCTCTAAAATGTAATCTTATTGTATATCAGGAAGAGAAAACAGTGTATTGAACACACGGCTTTATCTCTGTAACATAGAGTTAATAAATTGGGAAACATGCATTTTATCAAGAGTTCATAAAACACAAAACAAAAGTTTTCTTATAATGTTTACTGAAAATTCTGTATACAAAATATTTCATGGTTGAAAAAACCATGTGTATAAAATACATGGGAGGAAATATACTAAAATATTAATGGTCATATAGAATAAAAGAACAATGATTTTAAATTTCTTTATGTGAATTCCTGCTTTTTTATTAAAATGTGCTATTTATAATGGAAAACATTAACTGATTTTAAATTTTCTGTAATATAATATTATAGTAATTATTATTAGGAATAACTGTAAACCAGATACCCCGAAGAGATTGCAAAGAGGGGAAAGGGAACAAGATGAGTAATAAATTAGGATTAAATAGCTTTTGGAGAAAAAGCAATAGACAGTGGGCATTTTCACCTAAGAACCCCATGTGAACATCAGCAATCATTCATTTAAGGGGGCTGGAGACCTTGAGAGGTACTAAAGCCTGCACAAGGTAGCCCCAGTGTGAGGTCACCACTCATGAGGCTAGAGGTATTTAACCCATTGTGTGAAGGACAATGTTGGAATTATTTGCCTCTGTGAATGTAGTATTGGGTAAAGGAAGGAAATGTTTCTTTCTGAAAAGATGTCAAAGTTATACTACAGCAACCACAGCAAACATCCAAATGTACATTTGTATACTAGTTTTCAGGTTTAATACTCTGTGGGTTATTTTTATCCTATAAGCTAATTACCTAAAGTGTGTATAGTTAAAGTCCTGCCCAGGGAACTATGGAGTCTTGTGTACTTGCAGTTCGAAAAAAACGTGAGCTTTCAATGATATTGCACAATGGCTTTGGGCTCATGAATCTACATTCACTGATATTTAACTACACTGCAGATCACTGTGAAATGTTTATCTTTTCTCCTACTTTCTTCTTGAGGAGGTAAACAATGTACTATTTGGTTCAGCTAATTCTTTCAATATCAATGTAGTCTTCTTTTTTCTGCTATGTAATCTATTTAGAAAAGTTTCCTACTTAATACGCCCACCATCCCCCAACATTCTCCAAAATAATTTTCAAATGTTGCATAGAGAAATCTCATTCATTCATTCATTCGTTCAACATTTACTGAAGACCTGCATATTAAGCAATTTACAAGACCCAGTGACACAAAGATTAAAAAGACCCAGTTACTCACCTTGAGAGCATATAGATTAAGATGATGATGGATAAAATAAGAGAGTAACTAAAAAATTTAGAAATCAGCAACAACAAAAACACATTCTCATTACAGTATGGTAAGTGAATGTAAAGGTACAGGATGCTTTGGAAACCTGGAAGTAAGAAATCTAATTATAACTATAGGGGCGAGGGAAGACACTTGGGAAATGATGCCCTAGCAGAGAATGAGTGACTAATAAGGATTTAGTGAGATGCAGGAGGAGTAGGGGGAAAGGAAGGTGTTGAGAGCAGAGAACTAACAACACAGAGGTTTAAAAAAGCATAATTTGTTTGGGACACTGCAAATAGTAATTCACGATATGGAAGAGGAAGTGACGGGTCATGCATCTAGAAAAGTTGATGTGACAAGATTATGCAGGGTTGTGTGTGACAAGCTGGGTAGTAGACTTTTAACTTGGAAATCATGGAAGATTACCGAAGAATTTTAAGCTAGGGAGAAAACATGAAGATGAAGAAATGAAGACACAAATGAAAATAAAGGCACTAGTACTGTGATGCAGGCCTAGAGCAAACCTCTAGTTAGACGTTGATATTAAAGTTTAAGGAGGTAAAGGGATGTGTTAAGGTTAGTAGGAAGCAGATCCAGAAGAAAGAAAATATATCCCTGGAACTGAGGTTCAGTGAAGCAACACATGTCTCCTATCGTGTTCCAACTTCATGATAAGTCCTTTCTTGATCAGAAGATGCGAGTAATGAGTCTTCCTTATCCTACATTTACTCCAAGTCTACTTGTAGCAGAAAAATTAATAATATAAAAATGAAAGAGCTACAGGCAGGACAGGAGGACTGGGCTTTAATGAGTTTTAAGTAGAGTGTCATTGTAGACTCCAAATGCCATCCCAAGATTATTGGGACAGATGGGGCAGTGATTACCCAAATCTGCTTGGAGCATGACATGAACATCCAGTTTCCTGTTGAGGATGACAGGAAGCAGCTCCAGGACCAAATTACCATCACAGGGTACAAAAAGAATACAGAAGCTGTGCAAGATACTATATTGATTATTATGGATGAACTTGAGCAGATGGTTTCTGAGGATGTTCCACTGGACATCCCACATCATTGGTACCTGCAGCAAAAATCATGGATCCAAAATCATGGATGAATTCAAGATTGACATTTGTTTCCCACAGAGAGGAGGCCCCAGTCCCAATTGTGGCACTATTATGAGGCTCCCAGAGAACATGGAGAAACCCACTGACCATGTCCTCAACCTAGAGGAGGAATACCTGGCTGATGTGGTGGACAGCAAGGTGCTGCAGGTATACATGAAGTCCCCAGTGCATGAGGAGTCCAAGGTGCATCCAGAGGCTTTGTGGTATGAGACACACCCTGGACCACCAGCAGCAGTAAGAAGGCTCCTGACATGAACAGCTATGAGAAATTTCCCAATTTCAGGGCTCAGATGGCTCCCAAGACCCTCTCTTGGAGCCCTAGATGATAACAATAAAAAACCAGAAACATCTTCAGCCTGCTGATGTAAACCCCATTACACAATGGTTTGTCTCAATCTGACCTAGTAGCTGGACTTTCTATAAATTATTGATGCTCTCCCTGCTTCTCAAGGTCTCACAGTGAAACCTGGCATTGCCTGGCTCTGTACGTGACTGCTTCTCTGGGGCCTGGCTGGCATCCAGAGCATGCTCAGGATCTGCTTGCTGATACTTTGCTCTGGGCACTCCACGATTTTAACCCTAAACAAAGGTAATTGAGCATTTTGTAATAAGATAACACAGACTGCAGCTTTATGGTCCACCTGGCAGGTCAGTCAGCACTCTGACCTTCATTATGAGAGTTCCTCTTCATTATGAGAAGTGGCTAGGATTCAACTTCCTGTGTCATGACCTCAGGAAATAAATTTCCTTGACTTTATAAAAGCCTATACATACATACATATGCATATATATATATAGGGGTTCAGTGAAGCAACACATATATATGCATATATATATATATATTTATATGGGTTGAGTGAAGCAACACATGTCTCCTGCCATGCTCCAACTTCAAGATAAGTTGGATATATATATACACATATATATATATTAATACAAACAATATTGATTTTTCCAATCCGTTAACATGGAATATATTTCTATTGTTTTGTGTCTTCAATTCCTTTTGTCAATGTTTTATAGTTCTCACTGTACAGATCTTTCACTTCTCTGGTTAAGTTTACTCCTAGGTATTTTATTTTATTTGTAGCTATTGTAAATGTGCTCACTTTCTTGGCTTATTTTTTCAGATTGTTCACTGTTGGCATATGGAAATGTTACTGATTTTTGTATGTTGATTTTATATCTTGCTACTTTACTGTATTCGTTTATCAATTCTAATGGCATTCAAGGCAATCCTTATCAAAATACCAGTGACCTTCTTCACAAATAGAAAAAAATAATTTTAAAATTTACATGGAATCACAAAAGTTTCAGAATAGTCCAAACAATCATGAGCAAAAAGAACAAAACTGGAAGCATTACATTACCTGACTTCAAATTATACTACAAAGTTATAGTAACCAAAACAATGATACCGGCATAAAAACAGACACATAGATCCATGGCACTGAATAGAAAACTCCAAAATGAATCTACACATTTACTAAAACCTTATTTTCAACAAAGGCACCAGGAATGTACATTAAGGGAAGGACAATCTTTTCAATAAATAATTCTGGAAAAACTGGATATTCATATACAGAAGAATGAAATGAGACCCCTACTTCTTGCCATGTGCAAAAATCAAATCAACATGATTACAAGACTTAGATGTAAAATTGAAACTATAAAATTACTAGAAGAAAACATTGGGGGAAATGATCCATGACATTGGTCTGGACAAAAATTTCTTCAATACAAGTTCAAAAGCTTGGGCAACTAAAGAAAAATTAACAAATAGGATTACATCAAGCTGAAAAGCTTCTGCACAGCAAAGGAAGCAATCAATTAAGTGAAGACAGAATGAGAGAACATATCTGCAAACTACCGATATGACAAGGGATTAATAACCAGGATATATAAGAAGCTCAAACAACTCAACAGTAAAAGCAAAATAATAACCTCAATCTGATTAAAAATTAGCAAAAGATGTGAATAAACATTTTTTAAAAGAAGATATACAAATGGCCAACAGCTATATGAAAAAATTGCTCAACATTACTAATCATCAAAGTAATGCAAATCAAAGCTACAAGATGTCTCATCCCAGTTTAAATGGCTTTTATCAGAAAGATTAGTAATAAAGGATGCTAGTAAGGATGTAGAGAAAAGGGAATTCTCCTACACTGTCAATGGGAATGTAAATTAATACAACCACTATGGAGAACAGTATGGAGGTTTCTCAAAAAACTAAAAATAGAAATATCATATGATCCAGCAATTACATTACTAGTTATATATCCAAAAGGAAATTTGTATATCAAAGAGACATCTGCACGCTCATGTTTACTGCAACACTCTTCACTATAGCCAAAAGTATGGAATCAACTTCAGTATTCATTAACAGATGAATGGATAAAGAAAATATGGTACATATGCACAATGAAATATTATCCAGCCATATAAAAATGAAATCATGTCATTTGCAACATGTAACTTGCGGCCCTTATGTTAAGTGAAATAAGCCAAGCACAGAAAGACAAATATTGCATGTTCTCACTTATATGTTGGAGCTAAAAAGGTTGACCTCATGGAGACAGAGAATAAGATGATGGTTACCAGAGCCTGGGAAGGGTAGTGGGAAGGAGGGGATAAAGAAGTGTTGGTTAGTGAATACAAAAATACTGTTAGATAGAAGGAATAAGGTCTAGTATTTGGTAGCGCAATAGGGTGACTATAGTTATCAATGTCAAAATAACTAAAAGAGTGGAATTGGAACGTTCCTAACACAAAGAAATGATAAATGTTTAGGGTGGTGGATATCTCAATTACCCTGATCTGATCGTTACACATAGTATGCTTATATCAAAATATCCCACGTACCCCATAAATATGTGCAGCTATTATGTATCCATAAAAATTAAAAGTAAAAAAATAAATAAATACACAAAGGCCAGAAACTTAAGCCATCATTAATGATTTTCCTTATATTTGTGCAACACAGGAATATAGTTATTTAGTACAGTTGTTTAAACTGTAATTTAGACTTCAAAGAGACAAATTGCATTGCAAAAGAAACCTTGGTGGGATTCCTCTCAATCGGAGATTCCATTCCAGAACAAATCCCCATTCCAGTGTCACAGTAGGTATCTAGGTGGTCACCACTTGGAAGTTAAAGTAGAGACTTAATCTCTATTTTATGGTCTTATCTAAACTTCAGCCGGGCCCAGGTCTTATTATCTTGCTATCTTCCTCAGGGCCTGAATAGTACCTAGGACTTAGTTTCTTTAAAACAATAATTAGCTGTTGAATAAACAATTCTTTAGAGCTCGCCTTCACATCTGTCATAAAAGTTGAAGTATGCATTATAAATATAATTTTTACTTTGAAATACACTTACTGAATATCACTCTGATGACATTTTTCCCAAAGAAAATTGCTCTGAATCTCTGCAGTCTTTCTTCAAATAATGGGTCAGCTTGTGTAACTGCCCCACAGGAGCTTGTGGTGTGCCATCTAGTGACCAATGTGGCCAATATATGCACCACACCAAGGAGAGTTTGTTATTTTAAATATATACATTACAGGTCTATTAATATTTGAAATAAAATGCACTTAAATATAATTATGTGCACATTAATATAACTGATGCCTACCACTCAAAAAACAAAGAATTAAATGTTGGCTGATGTTGACCTGCTATTTATTGCTCAGCATTCATGCAAAGTGAATAAATTACTAACCATTATGCTGATCTTTGTTGTGATTACCAAGAGTTACTTACCACACACCTCTAGCCTGCAAGGTACCACAAGGAATACAAAAGAACAAAACAAACAAACAAACAAAATTGGTGTGTTGCTCTCTCTCCAGGCATGCCACGCACACATTTTAAAAATCACCAGAATTCAAGGCAGCTCATGACAAGTGACAAAGATTTGATGTATACTTCTCTAAACGCATGATAAAGGGGTTAGGTGCAAAGCTTCACAAGGATGGAAAAGGCAAGCAGTAGAAGAAGACTGTCCTGAAAAAAAGATAGAAAATAGAAGCAACACTCATAAAGAAGTAAGATAAAGAGACTTGATGCCGTGCTAAGAAATTCAGATTTTATATTGTATCCTGTAAGTAATGAGGACCCCGAAGGGCTTTAAGGAAGACAGCAACTTGATTTAAAAAGCATGTGAGCAGGTATGTAATATAGTTAAGTTATAAGCACAAGTCCTCTCTTATAAGAAAAGAATAGGAGATGATTAGAATAATTTAATCGTAGAACAGCACAAAAGTTTATACACAGTGCAATATATCTAGAGAATATCTGCAATTTATTATTATATAGATAATCAGGAAATAATGTTGATAAACAATGTCATATTTTAAAATGTTTGTAAATATTCATAGAAGCCTATTGCCCCTGCTAGATGAGCAGAATAGGGAACGGGCTTGGATAGTTTTGTATCTGGGATGTGTCTACTCTTTTCTTTACATGAACTCTCACAGATACAGGGACGGTTTAAAATGTTTACTGGATCTTGCTCCTAAAGGTGAAGCTGAAAGGTCCTGCTAAACGATTGAAGAGTTCATGTGGGGTGAGCTTCACACTAGCAACACAACACTGGTTGCTAGATAAACACAGGCAAAGGGATCCCACTTCAGTGATTTGCAGCAGTGACGGGTGGCAACGGTATTTATAATTTTCCTCCCACCAACTGGCACACATCAAATGACCTGGCACGATGGAGAAAAAGTATTAGATTCGAATGACAAATAATTACCTGATACTAGTTTAGGTTCTTCTGTAAAGGTTATTATGAGGCTGCAAACAGCCGGAATGCCTATGACTTTAAATTTTATAATTTATTAAGAAAAGTTGGAAGAAAGTACCATCCTGTAGGTTAGCATTCACAAACCTCATAATTTGTGCTGCCATTCCTTTCCTCCACCAATAACATTGATCATACTGGAAAACACACACACTTTTTTTTTCTAAAAGTTCTGTTATACTACTAGGGACTATTTGTTTTTTGGGGGGTTTTTTGTTTGTTTGTTTGTTTGTTTGTTAACCATACCAGCCTAAACCCAATCATATCTACTCAAAAGACAGTCAAAAGGATTGACAATTCTGAATTCTTAATATAAAATTTTTTCTTTATATTTTGTCTGGGCTCATAAAACATTGTTTTAGATTCATATTTTAAGTCTAAATTTAAGCAAGTATTAGGGTTCCATTCTACATGGCCCAGTTAGCTCCCCCTACCCTCTGCTAAAAAACTAGGAAACATTTTTGATTATGACAGTAAAACAGAGAGGAAGCTAAAGTAGAGAGGGCAGCAAAGGAGATATTTCAATAAATCTTCTTAAAGGGTCAAAACAATTATATATGTACGTGTGTGTGTGTATATATATATCTCAAGTAGATAAGTTTCTCATCAATACACATCAAGATGTGTTTTCTGCTCTCTACCCACCTTTCAGTTCCTGTGCCCCTTACTGAAATGCTCAAAAATTGAGAACTTTTTAAGGACCAGCATTACACTCAAAGGAAATGGTCAGTGGAGCATTTCAGACTTTGCATTTTTGGATTTGGGATGCTTAACCAGTTAGTATAAGGCAAACATCTGCAAACTTGAAAAACACCTGAAATTCAAAAAACTTTTTTTTCCAAGAATTTCATATAAGGAGTATTTAACCTGTATGTACGTATGTAAATATTCAACCCCACACACTCACAAACACACATACACACATACACACACACCCCGACACTTCTTTAACAGAATTTGAAGCTTGCTTATGTTTCCATAATGTATTTATGAAAATGGCAAAGAAGGTCAGAACCATCCGTTGATAGGGAATTAACATCCTTTTTCATAGGCTTGGCTTCTTCAGATTAGGAAAAAAAAAAAAAAAGAACTACTACATTTAAAAGGAATTTGTTTTCTCCCTACATCTAATGTTGGCAATGAAGAAGTCCTGTTCTGTTATTCACTTTGTCATGAAAGCATGAAATAATGAATGCTAGATGAGCCATGTGAGTCATTTGACCACTTACAGCAAAATTACTTGTGAAGCTTGTGTAAATAAATATGTAAATAAATAAACATTGACTATGCCCCTAGGAAGAAATATACCTTTCCATATTTTAACCTTTCAAGATAATCCCAACACTATGGTATGCAACAATCACAAAGTTTCTAAATTCTATATTTTTAGTAAATGGTTTGACATATATGCAGTGAGATGTTCCCAATCCTACTACTAGTTTAAAAGGAAAATAATAGGCAAGCTTGAGTGAACATCTAACCATGGCCATTGTAACAAAGCCATTTGATTAATTTCTACTAGTCTTCACATAAACTTCCAAAGTTATGTCATCACCCCTTAGCTAATCAACCTCAACCCTTTGTAAAGTTTGCAACTTTCCACCAACTTTGCAGAGATATAAGGCACATTAACAATATCGTGTGTGTGTCTGTGTGTGTGTGTGTGTGTGTGTGTGTGTGTGTGTGGACAAGGTCTTGCCCTGTCATTCAGGCTGAGGTGCAGTGGTGCTATCTTGGTTCACCTCCCAGTTTCAAGTAATTTTCGTGCTTCAGCCTCCCAAGCAGCTGGGATTACAGAAGTGCACCACCACACCTGGCTAGTTTTGCTATTTTTTGTAGAGACAAGGCTTCACCATGTTGGGCAGGCTGCCCTCAAACTCCTGGCCACAAGTGATCTGCCCGCCTTGGCCTCCCAAAGTGCTGGGATTAAGGGCATGAGCCACCGTGCTTGTCCAACAGTATCTTGATTAGGAGTAACATCAGAAAGATCATCTAGTAAGAAGACCTAGCCCTTGTCCCTCTACCAAAACACTGATATAACAACAATAGTCAGATGAGAGCACCAATATGAGAAATACAGAATCCAGTTAATAAATGGAAGCATTCCAGATGAGCAAAAAGCTGAGAGAAAAATTGCGCCAATACAGGTAAGAAGAGCAAATTTACTTTACGCACATCATGCCCTCCTCCAAGTTAGCAAGCTTGGAATGACCCATGACTTCTCCCACAGCGGGGAAAGAGAGAGGTCTCCTAGCTTTTTGGTGCACTCCTAAAGGGGCCTATTTCTGTTTTGCCTCATACTGTGCACTAAAAGATCAATGAAACCTGGGTGCCTCAGACAACAAGGAGCAAAGGAGAAGGAACATTCCTCTACACCTGTCACTGCTCTGCTAGACTGGAAAAAGGCACAGAATCAATTTTTTTTGTTTTTGTTTTTGTTTCTGTTTCCAGGAAGGAAGAAGAGAAACAAAGTGTGCCTTGTTCCCATGTTTCAATGTATTCCCCCATGGAGTCAGTCTCTCTCTCACCTCATACCAAGCACTGAAGTGCCAGCAGAGTGTGGACACCTGGAACAGATAGGGAAAAAGGAAAAGGGGCAGCCATCCTTCTACAATTAACACTGCTCTGAGAGACTGGTAAAAGGCTCAAATTCTTCAAATGCACAGACACCAATACAATAATTCAAGAAACATGAAGAATCAAGAAAACATGCCACAATAAAGGAATAAAATAAATCTTCAGTAACCATCCTGAAATAAATAGAGATTCATAAATTACTTGACAAAGAATTCATATTAACTGTATTAAAGAAAGTTAGTGAATTACAAGAGACCACTGATATAAAACTAAACAATATGAAGAAAACAATGCTTGAACAAAATGAGAATGAAGAGATAGAAAAGATAAAACCTAAACAAAATACCAAAGGTAAGGAATACAATAGTGGAACAGAAAAACTCACTAGAGTTTCAATAGCAGACTTGATCAAGCAGAAGAAAGAATGCAATAATATGAAACTAGAAATCAATAAATGGAGGAAAATGTAAAGCTAAAAATTACGTGGAAATTAAACAACACACTCTTAAACAACCAATGGGTCAAAGAATAAATCAAAAGAGAAATAAAAAATATTTGTACATAAATGAAGAAAAAACAACATACCAAACTAATGAATGGCATGCAGCAAAAGCAATGCTAAGAAAAAAAATTATAGCAGTAAACACCTACATTAAGAAAGAAAATAGATCTAAAATAAACAACGTAGTTTTATACCTCGAGAAACAAGAACAAACTAAGCCCAATGTTAGCAAAAGAAAGGAAATAAAGATAGCATCAGAAATAAATAAAATGGACTAGAAAAACAATAGAAAAGATAAAACTCAGTTGCCTTTTAAAAAATAAAAAAAATTTGAGAGACATTTAGCCTGATTAAAAAAAAAGAAAAGAAGCAACAAAATAAAATTAGCTATGGAAAATGAGAGATTACAACTAACACCATAGAAATATAAAGAATCACAAAAGAATATGATGAATATGTAAGTATAAACCAAAAAATTGGGTAACCCAGACAGATTGGATGAATTCCTAGAAATGCACATCCTACAAAGGCTAATTATGAGAACTAAAAAATATAAACAAACAAATAAAGAATAAGGATATTGAACTGAGAATTTTTTGAAAAATTCAGTGAACAAAGCTCAGGACCATATGTCATCACTGGTGAATCTTGCCAATCATTTGAAGAGTGTATGCTAATCTTTTCAAACTTTTTTAAAAGAATTGAAGAGGGCCAGGCACGGTGGCTTAGGCCTGTAATTCCAGCACTTTGGAAGGCCAAAGTGTGCGGATCATGAGGTCAGGAGATCGAGATCATCCTGGCTAACACGGTAAAACCCCTTCTCTACTAAAAATTAGCTGGGTGTGGTGGTGGGCGCCTGTAGTCCCAGCTACTCGGGAAGCTGAGGCAGGAGAATGGAGTGAACCCAGGAGGCGGAGCTTGCAGTGAGTCGAGATCGCGCCACTGCACTTCAGCCTGGGTGACAGAGCCAGACTCCATCTCAAAAAAAAAAAAAAAAAAAAAAAGCATTGAAGACAAGGGACCACCAAAAAAGAAAACCACAAGCCAAGACAAGGATAGTACAAGAAAAGAAAATTACAAGCCAATATCCTTAATGAACATAAATGCAATAATTATCAACAAAATATTAGCAAACCAAATTAAATAGCACATTAAAGGATCAGACGCCATGATCAAGTGGGATTTATCTCTGGGAAGTGAGGATGGTTTAACATATATGAATCGAGAAATGTAATACATCACATTTACAGAATATAGAACAAAAACCACATATCATCATCTCAATAGATGCAGAAAAACATTAGACAAAATTCAATATCATTTCATGATAAAAGTTCTCAACAAATTAGGTATAGAAAGAAAGTATCCCAACATAATACCACCCACATATGACAAGCCTACAGTTAATATCATACTCAGCAGTGAAAAGTTGAAAGCTTTTTGTATTAGTCCGTTTTCACCCTGCTGATGGAGACATACCCAAGACTGGGAAGAAAAACTAATTTAATTGGACTTACAGCTCCACATCGCTGGGGTGGCCTCAGAATTATGGCAGGAGGTAAAAGGTACTTCTTACATGGTGGTGGCGAGAGAAAATGGGGAAGAAGAAAAGTGGAAACCCCTGATAAACCCGTCAGGTCTCGTGAGACTTATTCACTATTACGAGAATAGCACTGGAAAGACAGACCCCATGATTAAATTACCTCCCACTGGGTTCCTCCCACAGCATGTGGGAATTCTGGGAAATACAATTCAAGTTGAGATTCAGGTGGGAACACAGCCAAACCATATCATCTTCCTTCTAAGATCAGAAATAAGACAAGGATGCATATTCTTGCCACTTCTAGTTAACATAGTACTGGAAGTTCTAACCAGAACAATTTGGCAAGAGAAAGAAATAAACTGGAAAAAAAGAAGTGAAAACGTTTCTGTTTGCATATAACATGATCTTAGATATAGAAAACTCTAAAGACTCCACCAACAAAAATAAAACCTGTTAGAACTAATAAATGAATTCAGTTTCAGAAGTTTTGGGGCTGAGACAATGGGGTTTTCTAAATATACAATCATGTCATCTGCAAACAGACAATTTGACTTTCTCTCTTCCTATTTGAATATGCTTTATTTCTTTCTCTTGCCTGATTGCCCTGACCAAAACTTCCAATACTATGTTGAATAGGAGTGGTGAGAGAGAGCATCCTTGTCATGTGCTGGTTTTCAAAGGGAATGCTTCCAGCTTTTGCCCATTCAGTATGATATTGGCTATGGGTTTGTCATAAATAGCTCATTATTTTGAGATATATGCATTCTACAGTTAGTTAATTGATAGTTTTTAGCATGAAAGGACGTTGAATTTTTATCAAAGTCCTTTTCTGCATCTATTGAGATAATCATGTGCTTTTTGTCATTGGTTCTGTTTATGTGATGGATCACATTTATTGATTTATGTTGAACCAGCCTTGCATCCCAGGGATGAAACCGACTTGATCCTAGTGAATAACCTTTTCAATGTACCGCTAGATTCAGTTTGCAAGTATTTTATTGAGGATTTTCACATTGAAGTTCATCAGTGATATTGGCCTGAAATTTTTTTTCTTGTTGTGTCTCTGCCAGATTTTGGAATACAAAGTCTCAGCATACAAAATCAATGTGCAAAAATCACAGGCATTCCTGTACACCAATAATAGACATGCAGAGAGCCAAATCATGAGTGAACTCCCATTCACAATTGCTACAAAGAAAATAAAACACCTAGGGATACAACTTACAAGGGATGTGAAGGACCTCTTAAAGGAGAACTACAAACCACTGCTCAAGGAAATAAGAGAAGACACAAATAAATGAAAAAAATAAATCCATGCTCATGGATAGGAAGAATCAATATCATGAACATGGCCATATTGCCCAAAGTAATTTACAGATTCAATGCTATTCCCTTCAAGCTACCATTGACTTTCTTCACAGAGCTAGAAAGAGACTACTTTAAATTTGATATGGAACCCAAACAGAGCTCCTACAGCCAAGACAATCCTAAGCAAAAAGAACAAAGCTGGAGGCATCCTGCTATCTGACTTCAAACTATACTACAAAGCTACAGTAACCAAAACAGCATGGTACTGGTTCCAAAACAGATATATAGATCAATGGAACAGAGCAGAGGCCTCAGAAATAACACCACACATCTACAACCATCTGATCTTTGACAAGCCTGACAAAAACAAGCAATGGGCATGCCTATGTCCTGAATGGTACTACCTAGGTTATCTTCTAGGGTTTTTATGGTATTAGGTCTAACATTTAAGTCTCTAATCCATCTTGAATTAATCTTCGTATAAGGAGTAAGGAAAGGATCCAGTTTCAGCTTTCTACTTATGGCTAGCCAATTTTCCCAGCACCATTTATTAAATAGGGAATCCTTTCCCC